>NC_134467.1:33796019-34096019 GCF_047948215.1 Lycorma delicatula | reverse complement strand
GCACACATGCTTCGAATCCGACTACATATATATATATATATATATACTTTAATTTTTTTTTAATTTTAAATATATTTTATTAATAATTTATTAAACTGCGTAAAAAAACTTTTAATTAAAATGAAAAGTATATAAAATCTTATTTCACTAATAACTTCTGACTTTTTTCAATCAGAGATTAATAATTATTAATAAATCAATACATTTAAATAATTAAAACAATTTTTTTTTTTAAATATATATATATATATGAAGTCGGATTCGAACCGATGTGCCTTCACCTTGTAAGATTCAAATATTTCATTAATTATAATTTTATTTGGCTATAACTCTGGAACCAGTAAAAATAAGTACCCCCTTATGATATACCGTTGAAAAGCTTTCACTGAGGTCTTATTAGTGCATTTAGGAAAAAGTCCAAAATCCAAATCTTTTTGAATTTTGCGCTTTTTTGGTCCAACCGATTACAGTCAAAACGGGGTGTGCATAAATAGATGTTACAACAGTTCTAATTCCAAAATTTAAATATTTTACAGCTAATCGTTTTTCAATAATGCGAGATGAATACGTACGTATATAGACGTCAATCCAAAACTAGTCAAAATGGATGTAGGGACGGACAAAATGGATATTTCTGCTGAAATCTGAAAACCGAAATTTTTCGCGATTACAGTACTTCCTTTGGTTCGTACAAGGAAGTAATATTGTTAAAATTTTGCAAAGATTGGTTGAGTAGTTTTGGCGATTATCGGGTACAAACGAAATAAATTTTTTCACTATATATATTATAATAGTAAGATTTTTCCTGTTATGATGATTGTCTAACAATCGAAATAACCATCTAAGTTTTTTATTTTAAGTAAACATTTTTGTAAACAAAATATTTGTGTAATCTTATTTTCCAATAAAAAAAATTATTTTATTATTAGATGTAACTGAAAAATAATATGAAGGGAATAAAAAGAGGGAAAAATAATTTAAAAAAGAAGAAATATTAATATTTTCGTATATTGGTATGAAAGTACAGACTATAGTTTCAAAATGAGCATCTGTTTCTTCAACCAAGCGGAATATCAGTTATAATTAGAAAATTTCCCGTAGGTCTGGCCAACTATTGGTGAAAAAAGGAATATTTTCCGGTGATGTAACCACATTACATGAATTATTAAAGCGTTTGTAATTTTTATTTCCATTTAAACAAACAGAAACAAAATTAAAAATTAATAATATATATATAAAACGATATGTTGGTGTATATTTTTTTCATTAATACGAAATATTTTCCTCTCTTGGATTTATTTTTTTTATAAATTTTATTTTATAGTATTTACTAATCTGTTTGTGTTTATTTAACATTTGAACCCTGCAGCTATTTATTATTAATTTCATAATAGTCTAAGTGATTTAGAAATTTATCCAACTTCACGTTCTGAAGCTTTTTCGATGCAATACCACAGGGACTTGAGCTTATTTAGATTTTTTTTTTTAACAGTTTACCGTTCAAACTTTTAATGATTAGTTGATATACTTATTTTAGAACGAGATATTAATTTTTTTGTAAATAAATTAATGGTACAGTTTTCATTCAAAATTTAGAAAATGAAAATAAAATATATTTTAATAATTTTATAATATTAGTTAAAATTAACTTTTAGTTAAACTTATTAACTTTAGTTAAAATTAAATATATTTTCTAAATAAATACGAAAATTTGTAGATCTGTTTGTTCTTGCATCTTACGAGATCCAACCGACTGTATGCTTTCAAATTTTCAATATATGTTTGTGTTATTCCAGGAAAGCTTTTAAGCAATAAACAGAGGCCCTAGATCTCTCGAGGGTGAAGTTATGAATTAAACAAATTCATTAATGAAAAAAAAATTAATCCTTTTTCTTTATTATCATACTAGCCGACTCGGCATTGCTTAGCAATTGCGAGATTTGAGTATATATATATATATATATATATATATATATATATATATACACACAGGGTGTCCCATATAAAACGCAACCCAACCTTATATTGGTAGGTATTGAAATAATAAAAAGGCATGTGTAAATGTAAATGTAATTTTTATTATTACCATCCATTACCTTACATTTAGAGTAAATGTTGGAAGTGGCCGCCATCTTCTTGAATACAAGTTTCAATTCTTTTTACAGCGTTACTTGCAACTTTTTTCAAAGTTTGTGGCTGGATATTTAATACAGCTTGTTCAATATTGACTTTCAATCGTTCAAGTGTTCATGGTTTCTTAATGTAGGCTTTGTCTTTGAGGTAACCCCGTAGAAAAAAATCCGCCGCAGTCAAATCTGGATATCTTGGTGGCCATAAGCTTCGACCGATAGGTCGAAGCTTATGGCCACCAAGAATTCCTCAACGAAATCAGAAGTTGAACCTGCGTAGTGCGAGGTCGCACCGTCATGTTGTAGCCAGCAGTGTCTGTCTTCCTCGTCCAAGAGTGCGATGAACTGAAATAAAATATCCTGATATCGTTCTGCATTAATGGTGTACTCGAAAAAAAATAGGACCGATTATTTTTTTCCGTGATATCGCGCACCACACGCCCAACTTCTGCAGGTGTAATTGTTTTTCGTGATAAACGTGGGGATTTTCAGCGCTCCAAATTCTACTGTTTTGGCTGTTTACGTAGCCATCCAAATGAAACCGTGCTTCATCATTGAAAAATAATGAATCTATTACATTAATTCCCTCGCGCAGAAATCGACGGAACCGTTGACAATATTGTAGCCGTTTTTCTTTGTCGAGCTCAAGAACGGTTTGATGAACGGTTTGAATGCGATAAGGTCGTAATTGTAATTGTTTGGTCGCCCGATGAACAGTCGATTTAAACAAATTAATTTCAGAAGAAAAACATCTGATCGATTTATTTGGCGAGGCGAGTAATCTGTCTTTGATTTCAGCGACTGTATCTGTATTCAATACTGACGCAGATCTTTTGTGTTCCTTATTATTAACAGAACCGGTCTCTCTAAATTTTGCGACTAACCTTAATACTGATGTTTTGTTAGGAGCCGGTTTATCTGGGTACTTATGGGGAAACAAACCTTGCACTGCAACCGCTGATTTCGTACTGAAGTACGACTCAACAATGAAAACACGTTCATCTGGCGAAAACATCATCTTGTCTCTAGCAATACGTTATGATTGCATTGTTGTTACTATCGGTAGTGTTCTACTGCGTCGCCGTGATGTTCAGATGTTGGACGAGACCATTTCAGTAACGAGTAGGGGAATAAGCTTGACTTTTGAAATTTCATCGATGAGTGATTGATGGGTTGCGTTTTATATGGGACATCCTGTATACATAGATTAAAAGTACAGACACAATTGAAAGTTTGATAAAACATTAACAAAATGAAAATTACGGAACTTCACAAAATGTAACCTTTCCCTATTTCCCTTTCTCCCTTTTACTTTTTCAAATTTTCCCCCTTTCCTTTTCCCCCGTTTCCTTTATCCGATTTTAATTTTTACCACATCCAGTTTCCCCTGTCACACGTTTACCCTATCCTTCCATTTTCCTTTCCATTCCCCATTCATCTTCTTCTTAGTTCACTTCCCCCTTCCTCCCCTTTCCCCTTTTATTTTTTCTTCTTTTCCTTTCCATTTCTTTTCCCCGTTTTCATTTTTTTTCTGTTTTAGATTTTCCCTTTAGACTTTTTAAATTTTTCCCTTTTCCGAATTTTCCCGTTCTCCCTTTCCCCCTCGACGTAAATCGTTCCAGTAGTTTTTTAGTCTATAGCAGACACACATATCGGAAATATTGAAGTGGAATATTTATTATACCGTGTGGTGCTTTTACGTCCAACAGATAGCACTTTTTTTCAAAAAAAGCATGTTTTTCTTGTCACAGGTGTCATATCCTCTCTTTTTTCCTGTTTAACCTCCGGTAACTACCGTTTAGATAATTCTTCAGAGGATGAATGAGGATGATATGTATGATTGTAAATGATGTGTAGTAGTCTTGTACATTCTCAGTTCGATCATACCTGAGATGTGTGGTTAATTGAAACCCAACCACCAAAGAACACCATTATCTACGATCTAGTATTCAAATCCGTGTAAAAATAACTGGCTTTACTAGGACTTGAACGCTGTAACTCTCGACTTCCAAATCAGCTGATTTGGGAAGACGCGTTAACCCCTAGACCAAGCCGGTGGACTAAAAGTGTCATATCCTAGGTATATAAAAACACACACGTATTTGAATGCAACGTTGTGTCAATATTTCAAAGCAATTTGTGAAGAACTTTCGGAGATTTAAGATTTTGAACAAACGAACATTTACGTTTTCTATTTATAGAAATAAACTAAACGTTAAGAATGTGTAAAATATTTTCTTCAAAACTGGCAATATTGTAAAAATTTTAAATAGAAAATTTACAATATTATATTTCAGCATTTCTCACGTGATTACAGGGAAATCATAACTTTTTTAAAAGTTTTATTTAATCCCTTTCACCCTGGCAACAGAAATAAATTATGAACTTTCCGTCATCAAAGACATGGGTACTTTAGTTAACATAGTTGCAACTTATCTACCCACCGGCTTGGTCTAGTGGTGAATGCGTCTTCCCAAAGTCGAGAGTTCCAATGTTCAAGTCCGAGTACCGAGTAAAGTCAGTTATTTTTACACGGTTTTCAATACTAGATTGTGGATACCGGTGTTCTTTGGTGGTTGGGTTTCAAGTAACCAGATATCTCAGGAATGGTCCAACTTATACTGTACAAGACTAGACTTCATTTACACTCATATATATCATCCTCTGAAGTATTATCTGAAATGTAATTACCAGAGAATAAAAATAAAAAATAAAGAGTTACCACTTATCTGCCTTTCGGAATTTAGTTTCTTTTTCAGGTTAAATTCTGAATACTTTAATTTTTATTTATCAGTATTATTCTTACAACCATAAGGGTAATGAACATTGTGGAAGTCAAGTGGGCGGAGCGCTCTGGCTAGTTAGGAATGGCAAGCGAAGTAAGTTCTGCGAGGGTCAGTGGGTGGAGCCTCCTGGAACGACGGGAATGGCGAGTAAAGCGAACTCTACAACCCTGTGACAGAAATTTGCGTCCTGGGGAGGCCCTGGGTCGGCTCCGGGGTATACCTGAGCCCCGGAACGGCCAGACGGATGAAACGAGCATTAACTGTTTTGTACATTATAAATTAATTTAAAAAGTAGTTATAAAAGTAATAAAACCAGTAAATAAATATAATTTCAACATAACAATATCATATTTTTTAACTCGTGTAATGGGAGATGTATAAAAGTAAAATAGTACATCGTAAACAAGTACAAATGCAATGTATTATTCTACATCATAGCTCTCTAAAATATTTTAAATTAAATTAAGTTTCACTTCCATTGCTTGAGGTCGGTTTAGATGCTGCTAATGTATTTTAAACCATATGAAACCGCGTACTAGTTTCTAATATATCAAGTTAAGTAACTTCTTTCTTCCTGTACCTGGTATGAGAGAAAACGTTTTTCTCCCGGATCTCAGGGTAGAATGGGTAAATAAAAACCAGAACTTCAATGTTAACTTTATATTTATAACAAAATATTTCTCTTAAATTAATATATATTTTTTTTTTAAATAAATAGATTCGTAAAATAATTTTTTTTTTTTTTTTATTTTATTTTTTATTTTTTTATTTTTTTTTTATTGAGGTTTTTAGGGGCATCAACTACTTTGGTCATTAGCCCCATCCCACTTCAAAACATAAAAAAAGGGTTCAATATTTCACATTTTCATGTGTCAAAAAATGATCAAAATTTTACTTTTTCTTATAATTTCTGATCCAATAAAATTACTTTCTAGGCTTTCCTTTCGGCCATCCTTTATTTACACCGTTTTTCCATTCTGCGAACGGCCTCAACTTCCGACGACAGTGTGTCTAAGGCTTCGGACATGGCATAGTCTTCTCTTTCTGACGCCAATGACGTTCGCCGGCTTACATCAGGTGTTGAAAGCTTCAATGGTGCTGTGAGCATCGTTGCAATTGAATCTAAACTTGCAACCGATGCACTTTCGGCGGCTGATGAACTTGATTCAATGTCTAAGGCTGTGCTTGGGCCGGCTGATACAGATGCTCTCGCCACAGTTGTTCTCTGAGCTTTTGGGGCCTCTGTACGTACAGTTTTATTACCTTCTGTGTCTGGTGCTTTTTCGATAGTTACTTGCACCTCCATTTTGGTTGACGCAGATTTTTCCTGTACTCTTGTCACAGTATCCTTAGCTATATGACTCGTCGTCGGGGTGATCTTTTGATCTTTGTCGGATAAATCAAGATTTTTCTTCATTACGTCTATTGATGGAGATATAATCGAAGATTTTGCCGGTTTTTTAAACTGCGCTGGTACGGGTCTTCTGTCAGCGACGTCAGTCCGGGAATGAGCCTTCTCATGTTTACTTTGTTGTGTCTTATGTGTCGATTCGATCTTGGAATCAATGATTCTTTCTATCATTGTCGCGAGACTTGGTGCCATCGTATTAAGCAACTGCTCCACGTTGATTTTAGGTGTGGGGGGAGCAGCAGCTGCTTCTGCGTATGTAGTCGATGGTCTAGGTGTACGTAGGTTTACAATCTTCTTCGCTTCAGGGTAGCTGACTTTTTGAAGCGTTTTAACTTCCTGAATGGCTGTTTCTGATTTGTATACTGGGCAGTTCCTAGATCGACAGTTATGGTGCCCTTTACAATTAATGCAGACTGGAGGGTCTTTACATGGATCACCCTCATGTATCTTCATTCCGCATATACAAATTTCCTGCGCTTCACATCTAGCTGCTGTGTGTCCGAAACGTTTACACTTAAAACATCTCATCGGCTGCGGGATGAAAGCTCGTACATCAAGCCGATGGATGCCAGCTCGTACCTTTTCAGGAAGATTCGGCCTATTTAATGTCAAAACATGCGAGGCCGAAGGAAGAATCTCACCATTTCTTCTCATAGTAAGTCTGCGACATTGAGTCACTCCCTGACTTGACATTTCTTGTACAATTTCTTCTTCTGTACAATTAAGAAGATCGCGACAAGCAACAACTTCTCTGGATGAGTTCAGTGTGTTATGCGGTTGGACAGAAACCGCAAATTCACCGATCTTCTTCAACGCCAAAACTTTCTGGCTTTGCATGTCGTTGATAGTTTCGACATGTAATCCATTAAACGTCTTACGGATTTCCTTGACAGGACCACAAGCACAATTTGTAATCTCTCTAGCAATTAAGAATGGACTTACCTTTTGGAAGTTACCATTCTCTTTCGTAATGACCAAAAATCTTGGTTTGGGAAATTTATTTCCAAACAAAGCTCTTCTTAAATCTTTACTGATTTTATCAGCATCTTTTCTCACATTATCACTCTCCTTACTTTTTTCCTCTTCGCTTGTAGCGAATTGCCACAAGTACACGTAAACACCCTCTAAACGAGGGTGTTTACGTGCACCCTCTGCCACGTTAGTTTGTTCAGGAATATTCCTGAACATATATTACTTAATAAAAATTATTAAGTAATATATTTATTAATATTTTTTTTTGGAAGTTGCTACAAAATGAATTAAATTTTTTTTTTATATAAAAAAAATATTTATTTTTATGTGCAATAGTTTTTTATTATTTTTGTATTATGATTTAATAGATCACTTAAAAGAGAAGATTTGATGTGGACACTACATGACTTCCTTGTGCGCATATTAAATTATATATATATATATATATATATTCTTTTTGTTATTATTGAAGTATTATTCATCATAAAAAATGTTTAATGATAGGTTAATAATTAATAATAAATCAACATATTTAAATTTTAAAAAAATGTTAAAAAAAGAATTGAAGTCTGATTCGAATTATTGTCTTCCCTTAAGATCCAAATATTTCATGAATTACAATTTGATTTTGCTATAACTCTGGAACCAATGAAAATAAGTACCACTTATGATATATCGTTGAAAAGCTCTCATTAACTTCAGTTAAGAAAAACTCATTTTTGGTCCAGTCGATTGCAATAAAAAAGAAGAGGTGCACAACTAGATGTTACAGCAGTCCTAAATCCAAAATTTCAATATCCAACAGTAACAGTTATGCGAGATAAATACGAACGTATGTACTGATGTCCCGCCGGAAATAGTCAAAATGGATTCAGGAATGGTCAACTCGGGACCTCCGGATGAAAAGCCGAGACGCTACCACTCGACTAGGAGCCAATAGCATCAAATTTATCGTGTAATATTTAAATTTTTAGTCTACTTGGTGGAGGTGTGTCAAATTCTGTAGCAAATTTTCGTCGAACCATTTCAGTATTCTTTGTCTTTCAGTATTGTTTGATTATCCATTTTTGTTGGTCGATGCGATAGTTAAATTACAATTCATGATTATATGAAAATAACTAATATGCAAGTAATTAAGTAAGTAGCAAATATAAATCAAGTAATACTTATTATAACTGTATACCTAGTTTTGCACCCTTCTATATATATATATATATATATATATATATATACACACATTGAATACATAAAAATAATTAGGTAATTTATGAATTCAAGAAAAGGAAATTCACTAAATTTATTTTTTTTTGGTTGAAAGATATTCACATCTTTTCAACTAAAGTACTATTTCTAAATAAAGTTTAAATTTTTCTAACTTTTCTTTGTATTCTTCAACTTATCTTACACCATTTTATTCAAACTTAAAATCTCTATATGTTTTGTTTAAAAGTTTTGTGTGTTTATTACCTATTTAATGAAGTTATTGTACAAAAAATAAATATAAAATATAATAAAATAAAATATATAAAAATACAATATATAAAAATAAAAACCGAGTTTTATACCCCAATTTATTGGTTTTTATTTCTCAAAAACTGCTTCAAATACGGTTCCGGGACTTATTTATCAGATCAAATAACATAAAAAATCACTAATTTTGTTCCTTAATTAACGTCCTAGAATTTCAATACAACCTGATAATTTCATTTCATAGTTGAAATCAGAGCGAAATCTTTCACTAATTGTAACTCACAAACGAAGCATTTTTGGATAAATGTTTATGTGGATTTTTTCCATTATTTTCACGAGTAGAATAGGTTATGAAAGTCCCGAGAGAACTTTGTGATACACTCTTTATAAAATCTGGTTCTTAATAAATGATTAGTATTACTAGTCTTAGGAATAAGAAGAACTTAATAATTTTTTTTTTTTTTTAATTGGAGAATATCATATAAAGATAAAGAAATCAAATATTTTATAGTAATTTTGAAAATGCTGGTATAAAATAACTGATTTATTTTAAAAATCGGATTTTATTACTGTGCTTTTATACAAGTATTAATTTAAGAAATATTTTTACATAAGAATATTTTATTTAATTATTCGTAGTACTTAAAGAAATTAATGTATAATATAAATTGTTTTATATTTGATAATAACAGGTCAGTGAACAAATCCTTAAATAAAAACGAATTTTATATTATTAATTAAAAAAAAATAATAATCCTTTTTTTCCAAGCTACATATAAACGGTAAGAAATAATCAAATATATGATATTAATTCCTGCAAGTCACGGGAATAAATTGTACTTAATATAAGAGTTTTAAAATGAATTAAGCGTTTTTTTTATATAAAAAAATGAATTTATTTGAAAATCAAAATCGTATAATCGAAATTTTCTGGTTAATAATGAAAATATTTTATTTTTGATTAAATAAATATATTATTTATCTTTTAAATTGCACAATATAGGTAATAAATAAATGTAACGATATATTTTGTTACTTTAAACGTAATTATTTTTAACGAACGAACAGTTCATTATTGAATTTAATATTATGTATGTAACACTTACTGATCATTGGCTTCTTATTTGAGTATTACCAGTCTGTGTCGAACATTAGCTTTTTAACAAGATGTTTTTTTAGAAAATGTGGTACTATTGAAGTTGAGGAGGATGAAATGGGAGAAACAATACTGAGATCTGAATTTAAGAGAGCATTAAAAGATTTAAATGGCAGAAAGGCTCCTAGAATAGACGGAATACCTGTAGAATTACTGCGCAGTGCAGGTGAGGAAGCGATTGAGAGATTATACAAACTGGTGTGTAATATTTATGAAAAAGGGGAATTTCCGTCAGACTTCAAAAAAAGTGTTATAGTCATGATACCAAAGAAAGAAGGGGCAGATAAATGTGAAGAACACAGAACAATTAGTTTAACTAGTCATGCATCAAAAATCTTAACTAGAATTCTATACAGAAGAATTGAGAGGAGAGTGGAAGAAGTGTTGGGAGAAGACCAATTTGGTTTCAGGAAAAGTATAGGGACAAGGGAAGCAATTTTAGGCCTCAGATTAATAGTAGAAGGAAGATTAAAGAAAAACGACCCAAATACTTGGCGTTTATAAACCTAGAAAAGGCATTCGATAACGTAGACTTGAATAAAATGTTCAGCATTTAAAAAAAATTAAAGTTCAATTACAGAGATAGAAGAACAATTGCTAACATGTACAGGAACCAAACAGCAACAGTAACAATTGAAGAACATAAGAAAGAAGCCGTAATAAGAAAGGGAGTCCGACAAGGATGTTCCCTATCACCGTTACTTTTTAATCTTAACATGGAACTAGCAGTTATGATGTTAAAGAACAATTTAGATTCGGAGTAACAGTACAAGGTGAAAAGATAAAGATGCTACGATTTGCTGATGATATAGTAATTCTAGCCGAGAGTAAAAAGGATTTAGAAGAAACAATGAACGTCATAGATGAAGTCCTACGCAAGAACTATCGCATGAAAATAAACAAGAACAAAACAAAAGGAATGAAACGTAGTAGAAATAACAAAGATGGACCACTGAATGTGAAAATAGGAGGAGAAAAGATTATGGAGGTAGAAGAATTTTGTTATTTGGGAAGTAGAATTACTAAAGATGGACGAAGCAGGAGCGATATAAATTGCCGTATAGCACAAGCGAAACGAGCCTTCACTAAGAAATATAATTTGTTTACATCAAAAATGAATTTAAATGTCAGGAAAAGATTTTTGAAAGTGTATGTTTGGAGTGTCCCTTTAAATGGAAGTGAAACTTGGACAATCGGAGTATCTGAGAAGAAAAGATTAGAAGCTTTTGAAATGTGGTGCTATAGGAGAATGTTAAAAATCAAATGGGTGGATAAAGTGACAAATGAAGAGGTATTGCGGCAAATAGATGAAGTAAGAAGCATTTGGAAAAATATAGTTAAAAGAAGAGACAGACTTATAAGCCACATACTAAGGCATCTTGGAATAGTCGCTTTAATATTGGAAGGACAGCTAGAAGGGAAAAGTTGTGTAGGCAGGCCACGTTTGGAATATGTAAAACAAATTGTTAGGGATGTAGGATGTAGGGGGTATACTGAAATGAAACGACTAGCACTAGATAGGGAATCTTGGAAAGCTGCATCAAACCAGTCAAATGACTGAAGATAAAAAAAAAAAGGTACTATTGAAGAACGTGCATTTATAATGGAAACTTATTTATAGAGAAATTTTATGTTACATGTCGGAGAAAATTCGTGAAGAAATTTGAAAAGAAATCACCAGTAAAAAGTGTTATTTAAAAATTATTTAAAAAATTTCGTGAAACAGGTTCGTTATTAGACCAAAAATTTACTCGACAGAGGTCAGTTTTAACGACCCAAATCGTAAAGGACATTAAACTGGCTGTTGGAATACCCCTCGTGAAAGTTTGGAGTCTGTAGCGGACTGTATGAAACTTTGTGATTTGTAGTGTAACACTACAATCCAAAGAAAGAAATATATTTATAAAAACAAAGTACTTTGTAACTATTAGATTAATAATATTTAATAAAAACGTGGCTGAGTGGTAAAGTCTCGGCCTTTTATCCCGAGATCCAGGGTTCAAATTCCGGTCATTTTTCATAGGCTTCAAATTTCTATTTCTATATCCCAGGTACAAGCTTTAGGAACGGAACGCAAGAATGGCGGGAGTTTCAATATTTCTCCCTACAGATCGCAGAGCCTGGACAATGTCCCTTGCTGCTGTATCTTTCTATTATTGGGTGGATTTCATCTGTTATTTAGTGGCGGTTATAAATTTAAAGTTTTATTTATGGACGGATTTGGTAATTTTGCGTTCCTATCCGTATGGACCACGGTGTAATTTATTTACCTGTTCTGACCGTGATAGACTAAGCTTTTGAGCCTAGTAATACCGCCGTGATTTCCTTTCAGTCCATCCGCTGAAGTACTGTCGGTACCAGCACATATGGGCTAGCAAAAGTGCTCCTAACGGGGCCCTAGTTATTTAAAGGAAGAAATGCGTCCCGTTCTCAGGAAGGAGTCTCATATGCTGACTAATTGAAATTGTGGTCTCTTCGTGGAACGGTGTGAGGAGATGTCTAGCTTTTTATAGTTTTAACAAAATTTAATTGCGAAAACGGTCACTTTCGCGGCCGAATTTTTGTGCGGTTTCCATTTATTGGTACACAATATAGAATAAATTGCGTGTTATATATATATATATATATATATCGGAGAGGCGAGGAGATTTGTCAGGGATTCAACGTCTTGTGTTTCACTCATTTTTATTATTACAAGTGGAGAATATATAAGATTATAATAAAGTTCAATTAATAAAAATGAGTAGATAATTATCACTTATCAATAACTCAGTAGTACACGAATTATAATATAAGATTAATTCAATTTAGAATTCAAATAATATTAAAACAACTTGCGATAGACCGAGGCTCAGGGAAATAACGAATTCGCGATCACCAGGACGTCTGTTCGATCTGGGTTCCTAAGCAAGACTACCCTTTCTCCCTATTCTCAAATAATATACCTACTGCATATTTCCTTTTCCTTATTAATTTTATGATACCCCTATTGTCCTGGGATCCCGACTACGTTGACAACCATGTGCCTACCTAGGCCTAAGCCTACCGCAATAAAACAATTTAAACCTTATTCTACAAAATATTACAAGTAATAGTACATTTCTTAAAACTACTAAAAATACAGATATTCTAAAGAATATTCTCATCGTTTTGTCGGAAGATACTCCACTGTACTTTATTCTCCGACATATATATATATATATATTGTCCTATCGGGTTGGTCTAGTGGTTAACGCGTCTTCCCAAATCAGCTGATTTGGAAAGTCGAGAGTTACAGCGTTCAAGTCCTAGTAAAGCCAGTTAATTTTACACGGATTTGAATACTAGATCGTAGATACCGGTGTTCTTTGGTGGTTGGGGTTCAATTAATCACACATCTCAGGAATAGTCGAACTGAGAATATACAAGACTACACTTCATTTACACTCATACATATCATCCTCATTCATCCTCTGAAGAATTATCGAAACGGTAGTTACCGGAGGTTAAACAGGAAAAAGAGAGAGAGACAGGTACGCGATATAGAGGCTCCGAAGCCTTGTTTGTTATTTTCTGACTCTCGTACCGCCTCTTCACGGTGGTTCGTTTAATACGGTATGAGGCCCTTTTCTTATATCCGGTGGAGTACTGTTCTCTCGGCAGATGTCCCGGAGATGTCCGTGTTCGGACACGGCCGCTCTCCCGAACAGTTTGCGTGCCTCCGCCGCTCCCTCCTCGAATATGTACTCCCGCATCGTAGCGAAGAGTGACGTTTCTGACGAATACAAGCTTTACGCTTATGTGGCGATATCAAGTAAAAAAAAAAAAAAAAATTTCTTTCAATATAAAAATTTCAAGATTTTCTTTCTTTATCCTCTAATTTTGGTACTTAATATTTTCCACTCTTGAAGTATTATGTTGTTCTCACTTTATGTTTAATTTCTTATAGTTAACTTTTTGTCACACTTAATTTCTTTTATTTTATTCTTATTTATTTTAAAACAGAATTTCTATTCTAATAATTAATCCACGTTATTTAGATTATTATTTTTTAATCATTTATAGTTCTTTTATAAAAGAAGAAGCACCATTGAAACTGAACATTATCTCTTCTATTATATACATTACACTGTCTTTTTTTTAATCGATGTCCTGATTTTTCCTTGTATTAATTGAAAAGCAACAGAGACAGATTACAGCAGCGTTTCATGCTATTCTGAATCAGAGCTCACTTTTATTCATTTTCTACTCTTGTAATTACTAACTTATTATTTTTTTTATTATTACAAATCTCTCTTCTTAATCAAGCCAATTTATCTTCAATTTTTATTGTAAAATCAATATTTTTTTTTTTGTCTGACCTATAAAATCCATGTTACGTAAAATTTGGAAAACTACCTAATTGGAATATTAAATCATTGGTTTTTACACGAAAGATTCTGGATTCAAATCCCAGTCAGGAATGGATTTCTTTTTATTCACTAAAAAAATCATAAAGTGACTATAATTACATATAATTCCTTTGTTAGAGAATAAATAAATTTATTCACTTTTAATATTTTTTTATTTTCCCGGCGAATACAACTAGAATAACAATATTAAAGAGGAAAGCATGGTGATCAAGTCAAAAAAAAAAGGGTATCGGGTTTTTTTTTTGTAAATTTTTTACGTTGTAAGGTTCTACTAATTCATCTTGACCAAAAAAAAAAACAAAAATGTATAAGCATGTGCATATATTTGAGTGTTGGACTGCTTTTTGATGTTATATTTCAGAATTGACCAAACCGATTTTCTTCAAATTTGGCACAAATATTTCTATAAAAGGCATTGATCGTATTAAGTTTTTTTTTAATTCATTAGTTGGAGGGGGGAAATATTCCGAAAAATAAGTTTTCGAATTTTTCTGAAAAATCGAAATTTTCGATTTCAAAATTTATGATTTTATTTTTTCAGAATTTTTACGTAGATAAACTTAATAAAAGAAAATTTGTTAACTATGATCATAGGGCTCGCGCAAGCGTGTGGTGTATGGTACCACGTTTACTTCGCTCACGCTTTTAGGTTAGCTCTAAGAGCTAGTAAGGATACTGGTCGCTAAACTGTTTCGAAAACCCACCGGGTTGATCTAGTGGTTAACGCATCTTCCCAAATCAGCTGATATGGAAGTCGAGAGTTACAGCGTTCAAGTCCTAGTAAAGCCAGTAATTTTAACACGGATTTGAATACTAGATCGTGGATACCGGTCTTCTTTGGTGGTTGGGTTTCAATTAACCACACATCTCAGGAATGGTCGAACTGAGAATGTACAAGATTACACTTCATTTACACTCAAACATATCATCCTCATTCATCCTCTGAAGAATTATCTAAACGGTACTTACCGGAGGCTAAACAGGAAAAAGAAAAAAGAAAAACTATTTCGAGGCTCAGTAGCCGTTTGTGGCACAGATATTCCATCTTATGCTTTAGAGCGACCGAATGGAATGATGGCGAGAGAAATGCCAAGCAAACCAATACCTCTAAAAACTATGATGCACGTACAGCTGTATTGCGAAGTTATCTTGGGGCTTTCGTAAACTAAAGCAATACAGAAGCGTGCCAAGAAATGTGTTGAAAATAGTGGTCTTATTTTTGAACATGTGCTGTGTACTGTTTCTAAATAAAATTCGAATTTTTCTAACTTTTCTTTGTTTTATTCACTTACCTTACACCAACTTGTTCAGGTTAAATTCTCTACAGTTTTTATTTACATGTTTTATGTGTTTATTATTCATTTAACAAAGATAATGTACGTCAGACATAAAACAACAGGGTTTTTTTATACCCCAATTTATTGGTATTCACCCCAGATTTATCGAATGCTACTTCAGGTACGGTTCTGATACTTATTTTATTTGATTCTTCAGGTCACAAACCATAAGAGATATTTAATTTTTCCCTTAATAAACGTCCTAAAAATTTCACTACGACTCATTTCCCGGGCTACCTAAAGTCTGACTGAAATCTTTCGTTAGCTGTAATTCCCTAACGAACCATTTTAGGGCATGTGCTTTTATGAATTTTTTCCTTATTTTAACGAGTAGAATAGGTTATGAAATTTTCAGAACTTCGTGATACACTCTAATCAAAAAACCTTTTTTTTTTTAAGGAAATCAACCTCACCCCTTATAATTTAATTTTTTTTTAATTCTTTGGAATATTATTAATATTACAAATATTACTAGAAATATTTTTCAGAAATTTTATGAGAAATTTATACTCTCAAGTAATCCCAAAAATTTTAGGTAGATTTTATTAGAAAACTACCTATTGTAATGGATACCATGATTTGACTTCCGGAATATTTCGACATATCTTCGCGTTTCATATCCACCAGACCCCAAAACCACCGTCAGTTCAAAAGTTTATGTATATACTCATGTGTATATATATATATAGTGTCCCATATAAAACGCAACCCAACCTTATATTGGTAGGTATTGAAATAATAGAAAGGCATGTGTAAATGTAAATGTAATTTTTATTATTACCATCCATTACCTTGCATTTAGAGCAAATGTTGGAAATGGCCGACATCTTGTTGAATACAAGCTTCAATTATTTTTACAGCGTTTCTTGCAACTTTTTTCAAAGTTTGTGGCTAGATATTTAATACAGCTTGTTCTATATTGACTTTCAATTGTTCAAGTGTTCGTGGTTTGTTGCTGTAAGCTTTTTCTTTGAGGTAACCCCGTAGAATAAAATCCGCCGCAGTCAAATCTGGAGATCTTGGTGGCCACAAGCCTCGACCGATAACACGATTACCAAAGAATTCCTCGAGGAAATCGGAAGTTGAACCTGCGTAGTGCGATGTCACACCGTCATGTTGTAGCCAGCAGTTTCTGTCTTCCTCTTCCAAGAGTGCGATGAACCGAAATAAAATATCCTGATATCGTTCTCCATTAATGTTGTACTCGAAAAAAATAGGACCGATTATTTACTTCCGCAATATCGCGCACCACACCACACGCCCAACTTCTGCGGGTGTAATTATTTTTCGTGATAAACGTGGAGATTTTCAGCACTCCAAATTCTACTGTTTTGGCTGTTTACGTAGCCATCCAAATGAAACCGTGCTTCATCTGTGAAAAATAACGAATCCATAACGTTAATTCCCTCGCGCAGAAATCGACGGAACCGTTGACAATATTGTAGCCGTTTTTCTTTGTCGGGCTCAAGAAGTCGATGAACCGTTTGAATGCGATAAGGTCGTAATTGTAATCGGTTGGTCGCCCGATGAACAGCCGATTTAGACAAATTAATTTCACCAGACACACGTCTGATCGATTTATTTGGCGAGGTGAGTAATCGGTCTTTGGTTTCAGTGACTGTATCCGTATTCAACATCGACGCAGATCTTTTGTGTTCCTTGTTATTAACAGAACCGGTCTGTCTAAATTTTGGAACTAACTTTAATACTGATTTTTTGTTAGGAGCTGGTTTATCTGGGTACTTATAACGAAACAAATCTTGCACTGCAACCGCTGATTTTGTACTGAAGTACGACTCGACAATGAAAACACGTTCATCTAGCGAAAACACCATCTTGTCTCTAGCAATACACTGAACGTTACGATTGCATTGTTGTTACTATCGGTAGTGTTTTACTGCGTCGCCGCGATGTTCAGTTGTTGGACGAGTCCATTTCAGTAACGAGTAGAGGAGTAAGCTTGACTTTTGAAATTTCTAGGATGAGTTAATGATGGGTTGCGTTTTATATGGGACACGCTGTATATATATATATATATATATATATATATATATATATATATATATATATATGTGTGTGTATGTATTTCACTTTCTTGTGGATAACGATAACTGCCATAATTTTGCGCCAATCACTTTCAAATTTTTCCTTAAAAATAACTCATCACAAATTCTCAATGTAGATCGTTAACGGCCAAAATCGAATCATGGAGGTTGAAATGGGGGTTTTTTTCGAAAAAAAAAATATCGCTAAAACATTCTGATTAAGTAAAATATGGAATTCGTTTAAAGTTCTTACTAATCTTTGGATAAGGGCCTAATACTTATAAAAGTAAAGCTTTTTGATATCAGCAATCATTGGCTCAAGAGATGGAAAAAATGGGGTTTCGAAGACAAAAAAGATCATACCGCCCTTAATAGGCACAGTATCGAATCAGTTTAAAGTTATCCTTAGTTCTCTAAATATTACCTAAAACTTTCGTGTTAAACAATTTTTGATATGATCTACCCTCAAGGCAAGGGATGACCAAAATGTAGCTGGAATTGTAAGAAAACGGGGCTTCTCGTATGCTAAACATGTGAAACTTTTTTTCACATAAAACCATTGTCGTATTGAGTAAATTTGAAATTTTTTTAACTTTATGGTGGAAATCTTTTTTATCCCCTACTAATCACCGGTGAAATCTACCTTCGCCTTCCGACGTCCCAAAATAATTTTTTTTTTATTTCCGTATACATATTTACATTAATTAAAATTCGATTATAAACTCGTTATATTTAATATAATTAATTATTTTTGCTACTTTTTCAATGACTTTTTCAAAAAAAATTCTTCAATTTAAGTAAAGGGTTTATAATTTTAAAAAAAGCTGAGAATGGAATTGCAGGATTTTCCCGTCACGTAGCTATTTTCTTACGTTTACGACTTACACGCACAACATAATTTAAAATATTTATCATTTTATTTAAATAAAAAATTTTTTGTTTATTTAATTTAATGATTCTAAATAAAACGCGCGCGCATTCGCGCGGGTGTGGCGGTACTAGCGGCCACTTTAAATATTATTCATTTATTAATTCTACCGCTCACTGTAACGTGACATCATAGCAGACGATTACAGCAGAGTTCTAAGGTCCAAATTCGAGTAAAGGCAGTTAATTTTACTCAAATTTGAATATTAGATCGTGGATACCGATGTTCTTTGGTGGTTGGGTTTTAATTACCATATATCCCGGTTGACCTGAGATTGTACAAGACTGCACTTCATTTATATTCATACATATAATCTTCACTCATCCTCTGAAGAAATACCTTACAGCGGTTCCGGAGGCTAAATAAAAAAAGACAGACGAATCTGTACGTCAATGCTACACTAGCGCTCAGTGTGGCGTGACGGGGTACTGATGCAGTATACCCCCTTAGCCGATAGTTTATTTACAGTGTTTTTGGGGTAAGGGTGAAATTTTGCAATATTTTTTTTTTGGAAGATATTATTTTTTAATTGTTAAAAAATATGCCTAAGAAAAATAAGACCTTAATTAGGTGAAATCTCCAGATAATTAGGATGACCTGACTCTACAGCCTCACACCCTAGACCATTTAAAATTTTAATTTAAATTACATCAATGCCCCATATATAGAAATTATCTGATCAAGTTTGATTAACCTCGGTCGAGCAGTTTTGGAGATATAAGTTGTAAAACACTGAACACACAAATTATGAGAACATTTCCATCCAGTTGTTGGGTTTTTTCAATTTCTTATGTCAAAATGTAACAAACCGGGTTGGTCTATTGGTGAACGCGTTTTCCCAAATCAGCTGATGTGGAAGTTGAGAGTTCCAGGCGTTCAATTCCTAATAAAGCCAGTTATTTTTACACGGATTTGATTACTAGATCGTGGATACTGGTGTTGGTACAACACTGTACTTTGGTACTTGGGTTTCAATTAACCACACATCTCAGAAATGGTCAAACTGAGACTGAACAAGACTACACTTCATTACTAGTAGGAGAGAATGGGCATACTGCATCAAGAGCAACCATCTAGGAATTTCCCTTTTTCCCTTTGGGAATTTCCCTTTTCCCTCAGCGGGATATTTGAAATTCTGCAGGGATACCATATCTTGGTTTTTTCTTTGACAGTTGTACTGCATCACTAGTTCTTCTGGTGACAACCAGGAGCGTAAGTGTCGCAGCCGCCATCTTGGATCTTCTATTTTTTTTCCGTGGGAAGTTCCCTTTTCCCTTATATATTTGTCAGTTGTACTGCATCACTAGTTCTTCTGGTAACCACCAGGAACGTTAGTGACGCAGCCGCTATCTTGGATTTCCCTTTGACAGTTGTACTGCATCACTAGTTCTTGTGGTGACCACCAGGGGCGTTAGTGTTGGCTTCTTCCTTCTCTTTCTCTCTCTCTCTCTCTATATATATATATGTGTGTGTGTGTGGTGTACGCGCGCGCGCGAGTGTGTGTAATTGTATTTCAATATAGTAATAAGATACGTCTAAATAATTAACCCATTAGTAAGTTTCAAACACTCTCGTGGTAATAGAATTTGCTGTAAGGTAATTAATTTCCTGTATTATAAATGCAATTTCTGATAAAGTACAGTATTTTCTGTAATAATAATAATGTATTTAAAGCGTTTATAAAAATTTACTTTGTGATAACAGTTTTTCAATTTTTTTTTTAATTTAATTTTTATTTTAAAATATAATATTATGAATTCATTTAAATCAAATTAAATATTTTATCGACAAACAATTTGACAAGTTTATTTACATAATTTTACTATTGAATAGTTTATCTAGCTAATAAATATTAAAGCATGGTAAATTCTCAACAATAATTTATATTATCCAATGTAAGCTTATGATAGATTAACACAATAGCTTAGCTAAGGTATGTGTTTTATCGTTCAAAACAGGGCAGTCTATTATACTATCACTTACTATAAAATGGAATCGTGTAAAGCATGAAGTTTATATCACTTTATATATATATATATATATATATATATATATATAATCTCTTTATAATTTGGTGATGTAATACGGGTCTACAAATTTATATTAACAACTAGCAGACCCGGCAATGCTCGCTACTGTTAGATTTGAGTATATATATATATTATATATATATATATAATATATATATATATATAACATAACAAAATGGACATTACGGAACATCACAAATTTAACCTTTCCCTTTTACCATTTCTCCCTTTTCCCTTTCATCCCTTCTTTTCCCCCCTTTCACCAGTTTACTTTCACCATTTTCCTATTTACCATTTTAATTTTTACCATATTCCCTTTTCCCTTTCTATCTCCATTCCCTTTTATACTTCCTCTTTTTCCCTTCCCCTTTCCTTTTCCTCGTTTTTCCCCTTCTTCCCTTTTTACCTTTTTCGATTTTTCCCTCTTTCCCTTTTCTGATTTTTCCCTTTCTCCCTTTTTCTCTGCGCGTAAATTGCTCCAGTAGTACTTTAATCTATAGCGGACACACATATCGGAAACATTGAAACAGAATCGTAAAATATTTACTGTAGCGTGTGTTCCTTTTACGTCCAACAGATAGCGCTGTTTTTTAAAAAAAAAAAAGCATGTGTTTACCTGTCACAGGTATGACATCTTATGTATTTGCTCGTAAATAGTAGGTATATAAAAACACACGCGTATTCGAATGCAACGTTGTGTCAAAATTTCAAAGCAGTCGGTGAAGAACTTTCGGAAATTTAAAGTTTGAACAAAGCAACATTATTTATATAGATTATTAATGTTACCAACTTTTAAAATAAAAATTACCCAGATATTAAGTATAATTTTAAAGATATCAGGTATAAAAACAAAATGAAAGTAATTTAAATTAAGTTTTTCAAGCATGGTATAATATAATTTAATTTAAATATGATATTAAAATCGGCTTACTAATAGATTTGTAATTCCCTCAAACGTTTTCGGCTACTCCGCTATTTTTAGCAGGATTGACCTTTTTAGAATTTAAATATAAAAATATATAAAATTCACAAAATAAAATTGTTAAAATCATAAGAATTGATCATTATAAGTTAAAAATTTTAAATTTAACGTAAAAGTACGTACATCCGGTTTGTAAGAAAGTGTTATGATTAAAAATTTATATTTATAATTTTTAACTTATGACAGTCAATTGTTTGTGATTCTACCAATTTTATTTTGTTAATTTTATATATTTTTATATTTTAATTCTAAATTATTCTAAGATCAATCCTCCTGAAGATGGCGGAATAGTCGAAAACGTTTGAGAGAATTAACTACTCTATTGGTTAGTCGATTTTAATATCATATTTCAATTAAAATGAAAGTAATTTTTGAAATTGCTTATTTGCATTTTTTTAATTTTTAATATAGTAAAACTTTTATACAATTTTTAAATTAGAGATACAATCGTACAATTCTTGAAGAAAGTAGAAAATTATACAATTGCTAAAATATTGGTTTTTATTAACATCAAATATTTATACAATTATTAATTCAACAATCTTACATTAAATATTAGGATAGTCCCTTTATTACTCATATTATTGATCGGTATTAATTGTATCTTCATGAGTTGCTGATTAACAGAAGTTTTAGATTTTTGGTATGTCTTATAAACAAAAGTTAATAATCAAACTATTATGTATACTAGTTAGAAATTTTAATTTCGATTTAACGGTGTAAAACATTCAATTTTTGTTTTTTAATTATTTCGTAAATAATCTAAAATGAAAAAGCAACAATTATACAGGAAAAAGGAAAGATAACATGAAAAAATATATCACAAAAAACGACAAGAAAAGGATTAGAAGAGGAAGAAAATGTTAAGAACAAGGGAAGAATAAAAACATTAAGAGAAGATGATGAATATAAAGAGAGAGAAAATTTGAAAACTAGAGAACGTGTACACAAATTAAGATCAGAAGAATTATATCAAAGCAAACAGTAATTAAACGATTGGCAAGAAAAACAAATAAACGAAAGGATGACAATATCAGAGGAATAATGAAATGAAAAGTAAGAATTTTTTTACAGTTTATTAAAGATAGTGAATGTGTTACACTTGTAAGGGTCTATTTTTCAGTCACTCTTTAGTTAACTTTTATGTAAATTAAATCAAACTAGAAGATCCAGTAATAATACACGATTCCGAATTAAAACTTTCTATTAATATTAAATAAACAGATGTTTAACCAAATCTATACATATTCATATATGTAATAATGCCTTTTAAATTACTTATACACAATTTAAAGTTATAAAAAAATTTTATTTCACTAGTAACTTCTGATTTATTTTCTTTTTTTTTGTTATTCTTGAATAATTATTTACGGTAATTTGTTTTTACAATCACGGGCTAATAACTATTAATAGATCAATATATTTAAAATAAAAAAAAAAAATAAAAAGAAAATAAATAAAGTTAAAAAACAAAAAGAGATGACATCTAATTTTAAACAATGTGCCTTCCATATAAGATAAAAATATTTCATTAATTAAAATTTTAATTTCGATTGCAATCAAAAAGGGAGGTCCACAACTAGATGTTACAACAGTGGTAAATCCAAAATATATACATAAGAACGTACAGACGTCACGACGAAACTAGTAAAAATGGATTCAGGGATGGTCAAAATGGATATTTCCATTGAAATATGAAAACCGAAATGTTTCGCGATCACAATACTTCCTTTACTTCGTACAAGGAAGTAAAAATGCACAGTATACTAACCTATCTTTTCTTTTTTTGCCTGACCGGGATGCATACCCGGGACCTCCGGATGAAAGGTCCAACATGTCTAGTCAAATTTGAAATAGTATAAAATAAGACATAATGATAATGACGATTACAAAGCCGACCATAATTATAATTTTTTTACAGTTCTAATTTACGAATTAATTTTTTTTAAATTATTTACTACTTTTGAGAATTAATTTTTTAAATTTTAAGTGATTTACCAAATAAAAGTATACGTAAAAATTTGAACCTTTATCATATAAATCAAAAGATATTTTTTTTAACATCTTTAAATATTTATTCGAATAGATACGTTGTTATTGATACAATTATTATTATTAAACTATTCCAGGAATTTTTTTCCATATATATATATATATATATATATATGGAGAGGGTATATCACGCAATTCTCTCAGGACTTTAATAGCCTATTCTACTCGTAAAAATAATGGAAAAAATTCATATAAACATATGTCCTATAATGTTCATTTGCAAGTTACGATTAGGGAAAGATTTCGCTCGGATTCCAGCTACCCCAGTGAAATGAGCTCGTACTGAAATTTTTAGGACGTTAATTAAGGGGCAGAATTAGTGATTTCTTATGGATTTTTACTTAAAACCGAATAAAATAAATTCCAGATCGGTATCCACAGTAGTTTTTGAGACATTTTTGGTGAAACAAAAAATTTGTGTAAAAAACCCTGTTTTTTATATTTGACGTACAATAATTTTGTTAAATGAATAACAAGCATAAAAAAATATTTAAACTAAACTTGTAAAGAGTTTAATTCTAAACAAAATAGTGTAAGAGAAGTTAAGTAAAACAAACTTAGAAAAATTACAATTTTGTTTAGAAACAGTACATTACTACAATTGTCAGAAAAATACTTATATATATATATATATATATATATATATATATATAAAAATTAATGTTGGTCTGTCTGTATATCTCTTATGCCTTCCTAAACCGTTCATCCAATAGCGTTGAAACTTTAGGGAATGGTTAAACGCATACCAAGGAAGGTTTCTGAATTAGTTTGGACCCGCTAGGTGGCGAGATATTTCAAAAAATTGTATTTATGTTCCGATTTGCCTTGTATTCAGAATACAAGTTACTTACATGGAAAGAATTATCTCTGAAAAAAATGAACCCGCTAAATGGCGCTGTGGTTGAGATATTTAGAAAAGTTATATTTATGGACCGATTTGGTTCATATTCAGAATATGAATATTAGTTACGTGAAAAGAAATATTTTCGCAAAATATATATACCCGCTAGGTGGGGCCGGTGTAAAGATATTTACGAAACAAACAAATATACAAACAGACGTTTTTATTTTATATATATATATATATATAAAAGGCATGTTCGTATGTGTGTCCGCTAAAGACCAAAATAGTAATGGACCGATTTACGCGCGGGAAAAAGGGGACAATGGGGAAAAGGTAAAAAGAAAACTTTGAGAGGGCAGAGGGAGAAGGGTGAAAGGAAGAAGTTGGAAACGGAAAAGGGGAAGGAGAATAAGTGAAAAGTAAAATTTGTGAAGTTCAGTTTTTTAATTTTTTTATCAAATTTTCAATTGTGTTCATTTAAACTCTCTCTTTCTCTCTCTCTATAAATATATATATATATGTATAGCAATAGCGAAGCATTGCCGGGTCTGCTAGTTTATTATAAACAAAAACAGATTTTTTTTTGTTATGCAAAAAATTTATAAACACAAATTTACTGTTAAGAATTTTTTTAAATTATTTTCACGACTAGAGAAGGCTATGAAAGTCCCTGGAGAATTTCGTGATATATTTTGCATATATTTATATATATATATATATATAAATTTAGATGTAGTCTATTAAACTCTCTTCTCGTATTAATGAATACAATTTTATTAGAAAGACATACAAAAAGACTGACTATATATCTATTTACACAAAATTATAATTGAGCGAACAATAGGAAAAAAAAAATCTTTAACATAACTTAATAATATAGATGTACATTCAAACGTATATCGTGTTGTAAGGCATATATATCCATCCACTCAGTAGACAATGCAATAATTAATTTATTACGTGTACTCCAGAATCTAAACACAATAAAATGGTGAGACAAGAATACTAAATATATATATACATTCAAAATATTTTCACAATAGTAAACACTACCTTTCAGTTGTTTAAGTGAATTGTACCTAATCAAATTAAGTTAGAATGGACAAGTAAATATAATGTGTTGGAATTCACAGTATTAAGTGAATACGAGTATTGTACCTGTTATATTGTGAATTGGTCATTAAGATTCTGACTGAGTGATTACATTGGCTTTTATTGTACAAAGAAATATATATATATTCACACTCGTACAATTATATAAAAAGCAACCGGGTTTTTATTTGTAAGGGTTAAATAACAACATTATTCCATCAATCGCAACCGATTTATTATCCATGTTTCTTGGCATAACTCGGAAGGCTTTTTGAATACTTCATCTCGAAAAATTAAAAAAATATAGATATCTTTATATATATTTCTTGTGTGCGTGTGTATGAAAGTGAACTCCTCCTAAACAACGGCTGGACTGATTTTGATGAAATTTTGTGTGTGTGTGTGTGTTTGTTCAAGGGGATTCGAGAATGATTTAGATTCACAATTTGGTCCACTGGAAAAATGTTTTTTAATTAATTTTTTATTTATAAGTAGTTGTTGATTTTGGAATGTTTTACATTGGATCCGGCAAACTGCATTACCATCGCAGTAATATTCAATAATATTCTATTTTAATTTTAGTTTGTCCCGACAGTTGGTGCTGCGATCAAATTAAGAAAAATATTTCGTAATTTTGTGTTATTATTGTGTTACAAAAAAATCGCGAGAAAACAGTTTTTTAATAAATAAGAGGCTAATAAATCAGATAGAAATGTAAAAAAAGGAAAACCAATCAGATCAATGCAAGATGGCCGCTGTCAAACACAACGACCAATCACAAAGAGCCCGTATGGCCGTTGCCAATGTAAACAAAATCACAACTGATTAAGTAACAAGTAGGCAGCACTGCGATCGCGTTTAGAATTGTGGGCGTATTTAAAAATATTATATTATTATTTATTGAAATAACGTTATAAAGTGTAATTAAAAAATATACATTGTGCAAATTTGTAAGGTACAGTATTGAATTGAATTTTTTTTTTTAATTTATTTATGTGTTGTTGATCTTGGGATGGTTAAGGTTCACAACTAGGGCCGGTAGGCAGCGTGTGGTCAGGTAGGCAGAGCTGCGATCGCGTTTTAGAAGTTTTTTTTTTAATTTTTGGTTTATCAGTCAAACCCGGTAGTTGGTACTGCGATCGGATTCTAGGAATTTTTTTTATTTTGTTGCTTTTTCGCATATCAGTTACTTGCGTCGTAGCTTAGTGTTCTTACATTAAAATTCGTATTTAGAGAATAGTTTGAATTAAATCCGATAGGTAGTGCTGTTCTGACAATTGGATTTATTTACATTCTGAATTTTATAAAGTTAAAGGTGAAATTTTATAAGCTTCCGTAATGTTTTGTAAGTTTCTTAATGTTCAGGACTAAGTGTAATGATTTTGCAGCCACAACAATTTTCGTTAAAAAATTATTTTCCACCGAATACTGTGATTAGAGATTGGTGTGAATTAAATCCCATAGGTAGTGCTGTTGTTTTGCCATTTGGATTTATTTATATTCTGAATTTTATAAAGTGAAAGGTTAAATTTTGTTAAATTGTTAATGTTCACTTTTTTAAAGTTTTATGAACTTTCAATTGTTGTCATTTAATCTGTATGTATACTCAGATCTAGCAGTAGCGAAGCATTGCCTAGTCTGCTAGAATTGCACGCTTATTGAGAATATTATATTATACTATTATTTATTGAAATAACGTTTTAAAGTTTAATTAAAAAATGTACATTGTGCAAATTTTTAAGGTGCAGTATTGAAGTGAGTATTTTACATGATTTTTCATGAATTTAATGATGTATACACGTGCATTCAATAACAATCAACTTAACCTACAAATTTAAATTTTCAGTTCTCATTTGATTCTATGCAACTTATGAAGTATTGAACGGTTCTTTGAAAATAAAAATTTAAGTTTGTATAATAAATTATAGCATTTATAAAATTAAAATATAAGTTATAATGTAGTTTAAAGTTTATTTAAAAAATTGAATTTATAATGTTTTAGCCGATTAATTTTATAAAAAGTTTTCTAAAATTATTTTTAATTTACAATTATCTAAAATTTGGTAAAAGAGTTGTTAAAATAAAGAATGAGAAATATTTCTACTAAAATTTTAACTACGTTGCTTTTTACAATTCTTTATTTTTTTTTTTATTAATTGATTAATTAAGCTGTTAAATGGTTATGAAACATCAAAATTATTAAATTAAAAAAAAAAAAATATGTAGGAGGTACTTTTTTAGAATGATGTTAAGTGAAAATTAGTAGTAATGTGGATGAAAATTTATTAATTACACTAATTATTAATTTTACGACGTTTCGATTTTTTAATTCAATTTTCATCGGACATCTCAATATTTAGTGAAAATAAATATTGACCATACGACACATAATTTAACAATAAACCCATTACAATAATACAACAATCACAAACTGATAAAATCATACTAATAGTCATTTTAATGAAATTTAGAACACATTCCTGCTAATTTTAACTTAATTAAGTTACTTATGTGTGTGCATTTATTACAGAATAATGCCGCGTCAGGATAACGTCTGTCGGGTCCGCTAGTATATATATATATATATATATATAATTAAACAATGTATAAATCTTTAATTGAAAATATGCGACCCGTTAAACAGAATATAAAAACCTGTTAGATTATCTAATTACCGTTAAGTTTTAATTAGTAACGTAGACTGTAACCTACCGGGTTGGTCTAGTGATGAACGCGTCTTCCCAAATTGGCTGATTTGTTAGTTGCTAACATAACCATTTAAAAGAATTATTAATGACACTAAAACAGCAAAACCGCTGAAGTATTATAAAGAAGCTCACAACACAGTTGTAGGACTTCACAGTCACGCTGCATTTTGCTAATGCACGGAACAACAAAACAATTGTCGATAACAACAACGATAATTTTGTCCTTATGGTGGTATGTTTAGTTCTTTAGAACCCACCTTGTTTTACACTACATGAAGCTTTAAGTGACATTGCACCTAAACTAGTAATTTTGCAGTTAATGAGTTCTGTTTTGTTGGTGGCGGTAGTACTTCCAGATGCAGTTTCTCGAGTTACCTAAGCTTTATGAGGCTTTTATCGTAAAGCCGAATGATGCTTTTGCACCGAAATCCAGGGCTGTTTTTTCAACATTGCTGTCCGAATTTTGTTGATAAACATGTCACAATAGTACGCACACACTGTTTACTGTTCGCTGATTTTTTAGAGAACCAAAGAATACCGGATTTTTCTTGAAATAATCCGGTATTCAATCAAACAATACCGGATTTTTCTTGTAATATCCGGTATTCAATCAAACAATACCGGATTTAGCAGAAAATCTATATAAACTGGGTTATTTGTATCCTAAATATTTGTCATCATGGTTCTTTCTACTGATTGGTCGGGTTTGGAATTTTTTTTTACAGCTGAACTCGTTTTGGTCATTGCATTAGATTTCATTACGTCATATTTAATAATTAGGGTTATTAATATATTTGTATTAGTTAATTATTTTACAGTTAGATAGAGTTAATATCTATTATGTACATATTACATTACGTTGATAATTATACAATCAAGTCGTGCCACTGCGGCGTAATATCTAAAATATGCAACTAAAGTTTTATGCTGTTGTTATACAAAACCAGTAAGACTACGTTCTGAATCAGGGTTGAAACAAAACCGTTGTTAGATGTTACAATATTAAATAATTTTAAAATACACGATCTTTCGACTTTTTTTGTATATTCTAATATTTAACTATGATGAACTTGTTTTTTTATTATTATTATTATTATTAATTTTGGATTGAAGATTTTGATTTTATTCTCAAACATTTTTCTATCAATTTTTCTTGGAGTTGTGCTAGATTTGTTAGTAATGTAACCATTTCAAAAAGAAAGCACTGTATTATACAACAGATAGAAAAGGTTATAGTGTGTACTTGTTATATATATAGATATGTGTATGGGTAAGGGAGAGGTAAATAGGTTTCCTCCCTCTTTTCCTTTTACTTCGTTCGTTGAATCTTTCTCCCTCACCGCTCTTCCTTTTTAACTTCATGGAGAAGAATGGTGAGGGGGATCAGTATAAACGATTGAGGTAACTCAGCGAACGGCACACGCTGTGAGGAAAATTCATTTTCTTCTGAATTCCTTTGCGTTATACATCTTACCTCCATTTCTAAACTTCTGTCCTTCTTCCTTAGAGGATATTAAGTATGTCACTTTATTCCACACACTATTCTTCATACTTACATTTACCTTGACTTTACCTCGTATTTTTAATTTACATACTTATATTCTCTTAAGTCTACTTTATTTTATAAACTAGAAAATTTAATTTTAAATTGCTTTAATTTTTTTTGAGATTTTCTATAATATAATGTAAACTTGAGGGTTTCTTCATTGCTATAATAGGAAAAAAATTAAAATTTATCGACGGACGAATACTTATTTTATAGAATTAATATGCATGTGTGTAAACATTTTTTGTCTCGGTTTTTGATTTTGGTCTGGGATTCAGATTAAGCCTCATTACAGGATTATAAAAATACATGAATATCCGCCATCGGCCGAAGGGTTTACCTATAAATGGCCGCCAAAATTATTTTTTTGTAAATCAAGTTTTTTTAAATTATTTTTTATAAATAAAAAAAGATATATATATATAAACGAAGTCATTTTCGAACCGATATGTGCATGGTTACGGACCGACACGTTATCACTTACACCACATAACTATTTGAGCGACGTGAAACAAAATTAATATATTAACTAATATATAATGCTGATTCAAACACCACCAATAAAATTTGATGCAATGTGGTGTCCACCACAATCCAGTTCTCTAACTGTCTACTTTATTAAAGAATTGGAGGATCGTATCTAACTTTCAAATGAAATATAACTTTAAATGAAGTACAGCAAAAAATGTGTATATGTAATTTAATAGGCGTACAAGGAAATCAGGTGTTGTCCACATCATATTTTTTTTGATTCTTGCTCTTACTTTTTAGTTTTTATATATTTTATTTTAAAACAATTTTCATTTTTTGGTTTTATCCCATAATTGTTTTTTTCAAAACTGGAATGGAATGGAATGCAAAGTTGGCGGGAGTTTATTTCTCCCTACGTATCGCAGAACCTGGACAGAGTCCCTTGCTGCTGGATGATTCTAATAGGGCGTGTTTATTTTTAAAAAGTTTATTTTCAATGACGGGTCTAATTTCTCAAGTTTTGTTTTATTTAGTATTTTAAGGACGGATTTAATTGCATTCCAATCCGTTGTTAAACCAGCGTTTTCAAAACTATATTAAATAATAAGGTTTATACAGCATCACCTCGCCTCACACCTGTTTTGATTTCAAAAGGTTCACAGCTTAGTACTTGAAATTTTACTATTGATAATATATTTCTGATGGTTTCTGTTAATAAATTCAATTGTTTACTCCAAATTCTTCTAATAAGATTGACAAAACTTCTCTATCTATTGAATCATAGGCCTTTTTAAAATCTACAAATATTAATAATACATTTTAACTTTTTTTAAATTTCAGCATTTGTTACTTTTTATAGAAAAAAAAATTTTTTTGTCCTGTGCAAAACGTAACATTTAAATAATTTTGAAAAAAATATATATCTATAATTATTTTCGTAAATAATGACTAGTAAATAAATTGAACTTCAATTTAATTAAATTAAAGAAGAAGAAGAATTAAAAATAAAACTCATTGCAAATAAAAGGGTAAAAGAATGTTCATTACTTCTTTTAGTTCTGACATTTTGAAATCGTTGCCAAATTGAAAACAACCAAACAACTTAATCTGGCTTCCATTTAAAAAAAAATCCAAATTAAAAGGATTGAAAAAGAGCCTTTTTTAATTTGAAATCAATTAATTTTAATTTAATTTAGTAAATTTGTTTTAAAATTATTTTTATTTAGTACGTGAGTAGAATTACAAATGAAAATATAAAATGTTTGTAAAGAATGAGATGATGAAATTCTTCATTTTGGTAAAAATTAGAGAAACAATTTTAACCTTTTCTTAACTGTTACCTAAGGTTTAGTAGAAATAGAAAAAGAATATCCCAATTTTCGTTATCTTATTTTCTTCTATTTTCAATTGAAAATCATAAAAAGTCATAAAAATGAAAAGAAGTATTAAAAGAAAATGAATAGTAAAAAAAAAAAAATAAAGAGTGATTACAAATATTCCAGTCTTCGCAGACAATATTTAAATTTTTTTAAGAGATATAGTTGAGGCGAAAATCAAAATTCAAAACCTAAGCGATTGTACGAGCAAAATTGGTCTAGTTTTCCATAAATAAAGAGAATAGAACTGAAAATTTAAAATTTTGGAACTTAAAATTTCCAACAACAAAGAAATAAATAGAGTTTGAAAATTTAAATATTTGTTATAAATCATAAAGCCGAATATAATAGAAAAAAAAAATAATGGGATGAGGAAAAGAGTACAAAAAATTAAAACTAGGTATCATCTCACAAAGCGACCGGGTTGGTCTAGTGGTGAACGCGTCTTCCCAAATCACCCGATTTGGAAGTCGAGAGTTCCAGCGTTCAAGTCCTAGTAAAGCCAGCTATTTTTACACGGATTTGAATACTACTAGTCGTGGATACCAGTGTTCTTTGGTGGTTGGGTTTTAATTAACCACATATCTCAGATATGGTCGAACTGAGAATATACAAGACTACACTTCATTCACACTCATACATATCATCCTCATTCATCCTCTGAAGTATTATCTAAACGGTAGTTACTGGAGGCTAAACAGGAAAAAGAAAGAAGGTATCATCTCACAAAGAACAATTGTAAATGTTCTTTGTGAGATGATAAATCCCTGTCTGAATCGAGACAGTATAATAAAAACTGTGTTCTTACCAGTAGGATTGCATGGAGAAGAATTCTGTAGCATTTTACAGAACCTCCTGACCCAATAGGGGAAGCCACCTTCCATGTGGCAGTTTCAGTCGTCAGAGTCACCTCCTTCGTTCCTATCCATTACGGGTTTTACCGGAGGACATTTTCAGAACCTCGGCAAAAGGCATCTCTCAGCCTTGTTCTTGCCTCAGTCAGGATACCACCGATGCGAATTCCAGATGTGATATTCCCATCGGTGTACTAATGGGAAATGAACTTTTTAAAACAAAACACATCTACATCGAATCTTTAAAAAGACTGAGTGATATAAAGGAACTGAAATTTAATTGCAAGTACCTACCAGATAGGCCAGATGTTGAGTTCAACACAACCATAACATAAAACAAGAAATAAAAACAAAACTAAATAAGAAAAACACTACAAAAATATCAAACCTAATAATACAAGAACAACAAAACCAAAACACAGGAATAACCAGACGGAACCGTAAAATTCTCTAGGTAACCCGTTTTTTTGGCAGATGCCCGATGAAATTTTCAACGATTACCCATTCGGCACAGTTTTTCCAATTCTCACGGAGATCTAACGTCGATCCGACAAATAGTCTCCGTACGTAAAAGTTCTTATTTCTCGCATTCGTAAATTACATGGTATGCGTCATCTATTTGCCCACTATCTGAACACACAGCTGAATCCACCAGGCCAAACCGCTGTAGTCTGTTTCAGAAGGCGTCATTACCAGAAAGAAATTCATCACATACTTGTTAGGGTGAATCCAAGGGGGCCTCGCAAACCAACAACGTCTGGGAAGTGACAATGCGTATAACGCCCACCTCAACTGCCTCATCCTATCTGGCTTGCCATAAAGCATTACCAAACCGTTCTATCTCGCGAATTTTTTCTGAAGTCAATTCACCTTTTTCTTTAACCTGTTTAGCCTCCGGTAATTATCGTTCAGATAATACTTAAGAGGATGAATGAAGGATGATATGTATGAGTGTAAATGAAGTCTAGCCTTATACAGTCTCAGTTCGACTATTCCTGAGATGTGTGCTTAATTGAATCCCAACCACCAAAGAATACCGGTATCCACGATCTAATTATTCACATCCGTGTAAAAATAACTGACTTTACTAGGACTTCTTCTTTAAACGAGATATTCAATAGATCTGGGCTTGCAAATACTCTTCATATAAATACATAAAAACCATTTTCGGTTTTTATTTTTAATTTCGATTTATTAAGAGGTACGACAATATACGGCTTAGCAGCTTAACTAACACATCGTCCACTGTTATTGTGTGCGACGTGAATGGCTTATTGGGATTTTTAGGTCTAAGTTCTGGGTCTACTTCTGACCATTTCAGTAAGTTTGTTTCGAGTGCTTATATAACTGAATGTTTCAACACATTTACAGGCTCAGGATGGAATGAATCTTAACCTCTTAGTTCCGTAAGAGAATATCGAGATATTTGTTCTACATTCTGGTTGTGGGTGATTCTGGTTTTGGTATATGTGGATATGGGATTAATAATGTTCTTGTTGCTGATCAAGGTTTTTTGAAAGTTGTGCTTGAACACCGTACATTGCTGCTTGCCGGTCAGAGTTATCCGCTGATTGTCGCTGCTGATCAAGTTGTTCTGCTACTTGTCTTTTTATATATCCCCTCTCTGATATTGGTAATCTATTATTTTTATGATGACTCCCTTCTGATCTATTATTCTCTGTTCAGTATCATTTGTGTATTCTGGAAATTTCTGCAAAAAAGGATTGTCTTAATTCGGGCCTGGGAACAGGTTGTGTTTCCGATTTTTAATTGAGGTAGTAGCACCAGATGACGTGTCTATTCATATATATATGTTAACTTGGTTTCCCTGCTTTAGTGGTTACCGGCTGACAGCCTGGCTGAATATCCGGAGTTTGGTTTTGTGTGGCCATTTCCAGTTGCCGTGCTTCCATCCTTTGGCTCGAGGTACCACTTCTTCCCTCCCCAGAGAAGGACTAATCAAATTGGCTGTAGTCCCGTTCCGAGGCTTCGTTTCTGTTTCTAGGCACCAGATTATCAGTAGTGTAAGATTAGCCTGTCACTGGTTTTCTGATTTGGTTCGTGGGTGGAATTTTATTTCCCACCTACCCCACATAAATGTAGAGTGTTCCCCAATCAGCCGCCTGGGGACGCGCCGGATGGGAGAAAAAGAACCCACATGGGTTATTATTTTTATTATTATTATTATTATTATTGTTATTATTTTACAACAATAATAAATTATTAATTAAATTCAAGAAATTGCTGAAAAACATAAAATTCTAAAAAAAAAAAACAATTCAAATAATTTCTTATGTTACATTCAATTTAACTTCAAAAGTGTCAAACGTCAATTATGAATTTCAAATATCAATTTAATGAAATAAAACGTCGCTTTTCATTTCTACTACCGTTCGTTTCTTTGTTCGTAAATATATTTAATAGCAAAATTTTCATTTATTTTATCGTAAACTGAATAAAAGAAGTTAACACTTTTAACTTTAATATGTATTATTAAATAAAAATAAGTAAATAAGATATTTTAATATATTTCATAAAATAAATGAATTACTATCTACTTATATTTTGCTTTTCCTTACCTCCTAAATTGGATGTTATCTTTAAATAACTTTTATTAAAGATTAACCTTTTCGAAAAACAAATAATAAAAGTATTAAACTATAATTAAATGTTTCCTTTATTCTACTAATTACAAAACATATTTCACTATAAAATCTCGAATAGTTAATTAGTAGAAAATAAAAATCATATATATATATATATACATATATATATATATATATATATATATATATATATATATATATATATATATAAAATGCCATCAACAAATTAATTAAAGAATAATTTTGTTAGGGTTTGGGGTAAACCATTGGGATTCATAATCCAGTGAGTAATTTACAAAAAAAATTGCAAAGTATTTCGTGACCATCTAGGTTAATAATATAAATTAAGAAAAACGAAAAAACCAATTAAATTTTCACAGGTACGAAATAAATTTTAAGATAAATTTTTCTGATAAATTATTAAATTATACAGTAAGCTTAAAAAATTTGCTTATATAAACTTTTCTCCAAATATACCATCCGCTTGAATAAAGCTTAAGGTAAATAATATCAAATTTAAAAAAAAAAACTTTCTACATTTTTAGTTCGGGATCTGACCCCGACGGAGAAGATCCCGCCATGTGACTTTTCCGGCCGCCACGACATCCCCTCCATATCTAGCTCTGGTGGGCTTTATTGGAGATAATCTTTTGAACCCAACCCACCGGCTTGGTCTAGTTGGGGGAACGCGTCTTCCTAAATAAGTTGATTTTGAGGTCGAGAGTTCCAGCGTTTAAGTCCTAGTAAAGTCAGTTATTTTTACACGGATTTTAATACTAGATCATGGATACCGGTGTTATTTGGCGGTTGGGTTTCAATTAACCACACATCTCAGGAATGGTAGAACTGAGAATGTACAAGACAACACTTCATTCACACTCATACATATCATCCTCTGAAGTATTATTTGAAAGGGAATTACCGGAGGTTAAACAGGAAAAAGAAAATCTTCTGAACCCACATACTTGAGTAACATCTCTCAGTTAACAGCTTGGCCTCCGTGAAGAGGCCGCCGATAATGCCACAAATGACATTTCAAATTACAAAATTATAGTCCGGGATCTATAATTTTTTTAAAAAGAAAAGGACATTTGTTGATAACGTAATACGTGAAGTATAAACTTTCAAAAAATATAGGAAAAATATTTAAGCGAAAGAGAGATACAGTAAAATAACCAAAAAACATATTAACTTCAATATTAAGGGGTAGCGGTTAATTTTTTGAAAAAGTGTTTGGATTATTTTTGTATTCGTTGTAGATAACAGGTCCCGGGTTCGAATCCCGGTCAGGCATATCATTTTCACACTCGCTACAAATCATTCATCTTCATCCTCTGAAGAATGCCTAACGGTGAAACCGGAGGTTAAATAAAAAAAAAAAAAAAACTATAGACCGAAAGGGAATTCGGTGGGCTGGATTAATGGTTCACCCAATTCCTAATCGCCCATGGGTGTTTTAGAGCATTAGAAGAAGAGCTGAAGACTCTACATGTCCGTATTGTGGTGAAGAAGAAGACTCACCTGAACACGTGGTGTTTAGCTCCCAAAACTGGGCACAAGAAAGACGGACATGCGGTGGGTAGGTTTTATATTGGTAACATAATATAAATAATTGCTCCAAGGAGAACATAAATTTGAAACAGAAAAGGGCTGCATAACGTCCGTACTTAAACAGAAGGATCAAGAAGCGAGAGGGTGAAGGACAGCCTCCCGTCGAGTAGTCGTGCACACGAATGGGCGGCGTAGTGAAGCGGGTTTAGTCGAGAACTCTGAAGCCGATTTTTGGGAACGGGGAAGAAATGAAGAAAAGATCAAACCAGAAGTGGTTATCCCCATTAGAGTAGCATAAAAAAAAAAAAAATCCGAACCGGCGACCGACCTATCATCTCGAACCTACTACGCGTAGGTAGGAAGGGTCATTAGAGTCTATGGATACCTCTTTGCGCTGAGCAATACTTCATAGTAGAGTCGGTGAGAGGAAAAAATATACAGGAAAGAATCCAGGGTGATTCAAAGAAACGGGAAATTATGTAAGTTTTTTGGTAGCCGTGGGCGATTGGTACCACTTGATAAGTGGCGCCAGCCTCTCTAACCTAACCTGCCATTTAGTTGTCATGAATCCTTGGATGGTGCGCAACGTGCACTTGCTATGAAAGCGTTTTACAAAAACAATGACGGTGTGGAGGGAGCACGTAGAGAATTTCGCCGTCAATTTAATCTGGGACGGCACGACCGTGTTCCATCAGCACGTGCAATTAAAACACGGATATCTAATTTTGAAGTAACCGGTTCGGCAATGAAAAGGAAACCTCCAGGCCGTGAGCGAACCGTCCCTACACCACAGATCGGTCAATCCGTCGTCTCTCAGCATCTTTACAATTGCATAGTTCAAGCGTTCGAAGAATGTTAGTGAAGGACTTGCAATACCATACAACATTGGGCCATACAAGTTGCAGGTCGTCCAGGAACTGAAACCGAACGATGCAGTTGTGCGAGCACAATTCTGTAATGTAATGCTTTAGAAGATAAACGATAACGAAGAGTTTGTTCACGAACTTTGGATGTCAGACGAAGGGCATTTCCACCTCAGTGGATTTGTTAACGAGCAAAATTTCAGATACCGGGCACAAGAAAATCTTACGAAGCTACACCAGCGTCCATTGCAAAGCCGGAAAGTGACCGTGTGGTGTGCTATGTCATGTTACGGTGTTATAGGCCCTTATTTTTTTGAGGATGACAACGGTCTTGCGATTACAGTGACGTCGGCTCATTACGTAGCCGTGCTTGAAACCTTTGTTGTGGAATAACAAAAGAGATTTCCACCGATTCTTAACACAGCCTGGTTTCAACAAGACGGAGCAACGTCAGATACTGTACGAATATTTATGGTAGCTGTAAGCCGATTGTTTCAACAACGTGTCATTTCACGAAATCGTGACATTAGATAGACTCCCAGATCGCCTGATCTCTAAGCTTGCGATTACTTTTTGTGGGGTCACCTTAAAAGCAAAGTGTTCCACAGTAGACCTGCTACAACGGAAGAACTGAAGGCAAAGATCCAAGAAGTAATTGCGGAAATTCCAGTCGAGATGTTACGTCAAACCGTGAACAATTTAACGAAGAGACTTCGTGAGTGTTTACGTAGAAGAGGAGGTCACCTACAAGATGTCATCTTTAAAAAATAAACTAAAATGTATGTATCCTAAAATGGCAACATTTGTGCAATTACATGAAATAAAATGCATTTTCTAAAAAAAATTTTCATTAACGTTATTTAATTTTTGAAATTTCCCGTTTCTTTGAATCACCCTTTAGAGATCGGACGAAGCCGTGGTGGGTAGATGCTGGTATTTATATAAACATGACCGGGCGCAGTAGCGATTTCCAAATTCTTTGGGTATCCGTTAAAAATTACCTGTTTAGGGAATATTTAAAAAACATATTAATTTTTTTTTTACTTCATGATATCGCCGTATAAACCTGAAGCTTGTTGGTGGAATATGAAAATGGAATTTTGTAGCGTATGAAAAATCCCATGCCTGATCTGGATTAGAACCCGGGACGTTAAGAAGAAAATCCTAGATGCTACCACTCTGCTACGGAGATTGGCAAAGATATTTAAAAATTAATTTTAAATGAATTTTAAAAAATGGAAATAATTTTGAATAATATTTAATTCATGTTTGATAAATTTTTGTGTTTCATATGTGATGATACCAAATATGCTTTTTTTTAAATAAAAATACCTCGGTTTTTTATTTTTTATATTTTTTAACTCGTATAAGTGCACTAGAAAGGGAAAACTGCCTTTTTTAGTGTAGCTACATCTACTTAAAGTTGTAAAATTCATGTCAGGTTTCAAGTTTCTAACAGTTTTGAGTTTCAGTACTTTTTTCTTCAAAGCCAGTTTTTTTTATTTAACCCCTTTGAAATTGTTAAAATAATATTTCTTTCCCTTTTTCTCGTCTTTTATCTCGTATTTCATATAAGTGGAAAAGAGAAATGAAAATCTATTAAAAATATCTAGAATATTTTATTATAGAAACCGCTTGTGTTAATTTTATAAAGTATAAATTTATTTTAAATAAAATCAATTTTTTTTCGTAATAAAAAATCAAATGAAGAATAATGATTGAATTAAATAGAAATAATAATTTAATGACTTAGATTTAAGTTTTTGTAAAATATTCATTTAGATTATTCATAAACACTTTATCTCTGAGTTCGTTAGAATTTATATTTAATTTTCAACCTTACATTCGTACATTTACATTATTATTCTAGAACATCCAATCAACGTTTTTACTTCACAGTCTTATCTTATGGTTCTACATTTCTTATTGTTCCAATAATACTTATCTTTCTTGTTGGCTCGGGAAATCCTTTACCATTTATTGTTATTATTATTACTGAAATTTTATTTTTTTAGTAATTTGAGTAAATAAACTTTATTTTGTTAAAAAGAAAATTCATAGAACATTACAATTTTTATCTCTCCGAGATTATTATATAACTTTTTGATATTATTATTTTTATTTTTATTTTTTTTTCTGTTTGAACTTATTAAAATATAAGAATACTTTAAATGTAAGTACATATATAGAATGATTCCAAATTGCATGGAAATTTCTCGGGAGGTGATTCTATAGCCAAAAATATGAAAAAAAACTCATATATATATATAGGTAAAAAAACGGTTCGTTAGCAAGTTTCGTTTCGTGAAGAATACTTAATATCCTCACAAATCTGAGGATAAGAACGCGTCTAGGGTCCAGGTGGCGGAGTCCTCTGACCGGCTTTTTTTTTCTTCTTTTTTTTTCCTCTACTCACCTGGGCCGGACCGACTTGATGGTATTACGCCACCCAGGGGAGTGTCCGTTACTCTAATAGGCCCTCCCCGCCTACCAGCTATATACCGGCATGGCAGGTCAGGCCTACCGGTGGCTCTTTTCAGATTTTTTATTCTCTATTATGTCCTCTATGGAACCACGTCATACCTACAAGTCGTGATGTGACACCCGGATCTTTTATAATACTCTCTTGTCCCTACAGCACACCCCAAGGAGTCCTCAGCGGATCATTGAAACACACCTAAGCATGCTGGCTCTCGCCGCTGAGGCTGTCCACCCAACCTAACATACTAGAAACCCATACTTCTTTCATCTTCATTCTTCTGTTTTAGTACTGTCTTTATATAATCAGCGACCTTCCTCCAGTTCTCCTTACTGCTGAGCATGAAATCCACGGTCTCCTTCGGCGTTTTTCCATGAATACCCGCGTCGTGTCTTAGTCTTATCCATTTATTACATACTAAAAACGTATGCTCAGAATCATCGTTCTGTTCGCAGTACATGCACGCGGTTTCATTCCTTCTTCCCACCTTATGGAGATAACCATTGAAACACCCATGTCCCGTCAGGAACTGGGTGATCCAATAGTCAGTTTCTCCATGCCGCCTGTTAATCCATCCTGTTAATTCTGGAATTAAGGTTCTTGTCCATCCAGCCACTCCAGCCTCCGCCCATCTCTCCTGCCAGATTCTATGTATGTTTTCACTGACATCATTTTCTGCTCTCCCTAAAAACCTGTCAGTTCTATATCTGACAATAAGGTTAATCGGTAACATTCCCGAGAGCACATAGAGGGCCTCGTAAGAAACAGTTCTATAGGCAGATACTACTCCCAGTAGTATCCCCCTGTGTGCTCTCTTCAACCTGTCTCTATTTCTGCTAATAGTGAGAGCACAACTCCATGCCGGCACGGCATACATCATTGTTGACACTAGGGTTGTCGCTAAAACTCTTCTTTTTGATGCCCGAGGAGCGCTCTACTTTGAAAAAATTATATTTAGTCATTTAGTCAGCTTCTCCGCACTGACAGACACTTAGTACCTGCTCAGTAAATCTGCAGTTTTTCTGTAAGATGACTCAAAGATATTTTAATACTGTTACTTCCTCAATATTATAGTCTCCAATTCGTATATCTGCTGGCTGCAATACACGTTTTCCAGTGAATTTAATGTTTTTACATTTTTCAATCGAAAGCTGCAATCCCCTATCAATGAGCCATCTACCGACTGTCTCTAATGCAGCGTTTGCCTTGTTTTTAACTTCATCGATCGTTCTGGCCTGGACAAGGATTGCCAGATCATCTGCGTATGCTATAATTTGTACACCCTCAAGAAATGTTAGCCGAAGCACACCATCAAAGGCAATGACCCATAAAAGTGGTCCAAGGACTGAGCCCTGCGGTACTCCGGCGCTCATACTAAAGGATATCTCTTGCTCTTGCGCCTTGACTGACCGGCTTGTTTAAACTAATTATCACTGCCACCGGTATTGGATAAAAGTAATAAAGTCTGCTAATTAAAAAAAAAAAAAAAAATTGTTATTCAAGAAAAAGTAAGTTTATAAACAATAAAAAATAAGGTTTCAGTAAATTAGCCAAATGAATAAGACAAAATATCGAGTTCTATTTTCTATTTTAAATATTAATGATGTATATACATAATCATTATTTCTAGTTTCTTACTGCGTTGACCTTTTTTTCTTTTCAAAAGGAAAAGGATACGCAAAAACGTCTATCGGAGTAAGATAAAAATAGTTAGGCTAACTCAACCTTAGGCAAGTAAACAGTTCGTTTACTTTATGTGGGTTGAAAATATAAATGACACAATTTATATATAAATTCTAAGCAAGTTAGAGGTACAGTTTATGAAAACAAATTTCAGCTCAATTTATTACATATGCGTTTATTAAACGGGAATATCAAACAACCTACTCATATCGCTTCAGGTTAATACATAATAAAATTTAATAAATTTTTCTATTAAAATGTTACATTTAAAAATAAAATAACAATTTCAATCCTTTTATATGTATATTAGTTTTACAATATAATTAAAATTTTGTTAAATATTTTTTATTGCCAATAAGTATTTTAAACATTTATGAAAATTTTCTTCTAAACCATTTTAATTTTTTTTTTTACTACTTAGTTATTAATTAGATGAATAATTTCGTTGATTGTGTTATAATTGTACATGATTGATATTATGTAAAAAAAATAATAATATATATATTGAATCTTTTTTTAATAATGTTACTTCAATTGTTTGTTTATATATACATACTAGCGTACCCCGTCGCGACTTCGCCAACAATATAGATTTAGCTTCGCTCGCAATGCTTTTTTAATAGCAAACTTATTTTTTATAAATAAAAATATTTAATCAACAATATTATATTTAGATTTCCATTAAATCCTGATAAAACGGTAAATAAAATGTTGCCCAAAACTTAAATAAAGGAAAACAAAAAAAAGAAGATAAGAAAATTGTAGAATATTTGTTGACCAATCCATTTTATGAACGGATTTAAATAGTTCAATATAAAAGTCCAATAAAGATAAACAAAAAATTTATTACAATCCCAAATCTAGTATCCCCATCACCGCTTCGCCCGTGCTTTATGCTTGTGCTTCCCGTCGCGATCAGAGGGTCATGGCTCGCTTCGCTCCCCTTCCGGTTTTCTCCCGTTTCCCGTTCCTTCTCCCATTTATCTTTCCCTTTCTTCCCGTTCCCCTTCCTCTTTCCTCTTTTCCCTTTCCATTTCCTTTTCCCCGTTTTCCCCTTTTCTTTATCCCTTTCTCCCTTCTTCCCCGCGCGTAAATCTGTCCAGTAGTTTTTTAGTCTATAGCGGACACACATATCGGAAAGATTGCAGTGGAATCGTAAAATATTTAGTATAGCGTATGTTGCTTTTACGTCCAACAGATAGCGTTGTTAACACGAAATTTTGGTTTTTTATCGATTTGAACCCCGTAAAATCAAAATTTCGCAAAATCCTTTGTTAGTGTACGCCTACTTAAAGATACGAAGGTACCCTCAAAATTTCAAGTCTCTACCTATAATAGTTTTGGTTGTACGTTGATTATGAGTCAGTGAATCAGTCAGGACATTCTCTTTTATATAATAAATATTACATACAGAATGTATACCGGGATTTTTATAACCTATTCTATTCCTGAAAATAATGGAAAAATATCACGTAAACGTATTTCCTAAAATGATTCGTTTGCGAGTTATGGCTAATGTATGATTTCTCTCGGATTTCATCTACCCCGATGAATTGAGGTCATACTGAAATTTTTTTAGGAAGTTAATTAAGGAATATAATTAAAGATTTCTTATGTTTTTTAATCTAAAACATCGATTGAAATAGGTCCAAAGATGCAGTAATTTTTGAGAAATCTGGGGTTAAAACCAGTAAATTGGGATAATAAACCCTTTTCTATTTATACCTGACGTACAATAATTTTATTAAATGACTAATAAAACCCATAAAACAGTAAAAACCCTTGTGCAGAATTTAGTTCTGAAAAAATGCTGTAAAAAAAGTTGAATAAAATAAACAAAAGCTTGAAAAATGAATTTTTTTTTTTTTAGAAACAGTACAAAAGAACAAATTTCATTATACGTACAAGTTTATAATAAAAAAATGAGCCCGACATTTTCAATATATTTTTTGCCATATAGCTGTACTACTTTTGTTGCACTTTTAGTTAGCTTTCATGAGAAAGTCTACACATTGTAATGGGTACCATGATTTGACTTCCAGAAAATTTCGAAATATCATCGCGTTTCACGTCCTGCAGACCACAAAACGACAGTCAGTTCAAAAGTTTATATGTATATTTTTATATATACAGAGTGTCCCATGTAAAACGCATCCCATCAATCACTCATCCATGAAATTTCAAAAGTAAAGACTATTCTCCTACTCGATACTGAAATGGACTCGTCCAAAATCTGAACATCGCGGCGACGCAGTAGAACACTACCGATAGTAACAACAATGCAATCACAACGTTCAGTGTATTGCTAGAGACAAGATGGTGTTTTCGCTAGATAAACGTGTTTTCATTGTTGAGTCGTACTTCAGTACGAAATCAGCGGTGCAGTGCAAGATTTTTCGCTATAAGTACCCAGATAAACCGGCTCCTAACAAAACATCAGTATTAAGATTAGTTGCAAAATTTATAGAGACCGGTTCTGTTAATAACAAGGAACACAAAAGATCTGTGTCAGTGTTGAATACAGATACGGTCGCTGAAATCAAAGACCGATTACTCGCCTCGCCAAATAAATCGATCAGACGTTTGTCTACTGAAATTAATTTCTCTAAATCAACTGTTCATCGAGCGACCAAACGATTACAATTACGACCTTATCGCATTCAAACGGTTCATCAAGTTCTTGAGCCCGGCAATGAAAAACGGCTACAATATTGTGAATGGTTCCGTCGATTTCTGCGTGAGGGAATTAATGTTATGGATTCGTTATTTTTCACAGATGAAGCACAGTTTCATTTGGATGGCTACGTAAACAGCCAAAACAGTTGAATTTGGAGCGCTGAAATTCCCCACGTTTATCACGAAAAACAATTACACCCGCAGAAGTTGGCTGTGTGGTGCGCGATATCGCGAAAGAAAATAATCGTTCCTATTTTTTTCGAGTACACCGTTAATGCAGAATGATATCAGGATATTTTATTTCAGTTCATCGCACTCTTGGAAGTTGAAGACAGACACTGCTGGCTGCAACATGTCGGTGTGACATCGCACTACGCATGTTCAACTTCTGATTTCGTCGAGGAATTCTTTGGTAATCGTGTTATCGGTCGAGGCTTGTGGCCACCAAGATCTCCAGATTTAACCGCGGCGGATTTTTTTCTATTGGGTTACCTCAAAGAAAAAGCCTACAGCAACAAACCACGAACACTTGAACAATTGAAAGTCAATATTGAACAAGCTGTATTAAATATCCAGCCACAAACTTTGAAAAAAGTTGCACGAAACGCTGTAATAAATAGAATTGATGCTTGTATTTAAGAAGATGGCGGCCACTTCCAACATTTACTCTAAATGTAAGGTAATGGATGGTAATAATAAAAATTACATTTACATTTACACATGCCTTTTTATTATTTCAATACCTACCAATATAAGGTTGGGTTCCGTTTTATATGGGACACTCTATATATATATATATATATATTTAAAAGAAAATTTTTTTAAACTTTGTTATGGACACAATAACTGCCGTAATTTTGCGTCAATTACTTTCAAATTGATGCATGAAATATAACGACAAAAAATCTCGGATGATTTCATTAATGGGTAAAGTCGAACCATGGGAGTGGAAATTGGGGGTTTTTTTCGAAAAAAATAACAAAATATCGATATAATTTTCTTATTAAGTAAAATATTGAATCCGTTTAAAGTTCCTACTATTCTTTGAATAAGGGCCTAAAACGTATCTACGTAAAATTTTTAAATATCACCAACCATTGGCCTAGGGGGTGAAAAAAACAGGGTTACGAAGAGAAAAAAGCATACCTCCCTTAATCGGCACAGTATCGAATCGTTTTTAAGTGGTCGTTTAGTCCTCTAAAGATTACCTAAAACACGTATCTCTATCAATTTATGATGAAACTATCGCTTACGACAAGAAATGACCATAATATTGCAGGAATTGTAAGAAGATAGAACTTTTCGTATGGTAAACATGTGAAATTTTTTTTTTAAAATGCAACCATTGTCGTATTGAGTAAATTAAATTTTTTTCTTAACTTTAAGGTGGAAATCTCTTTTATCTCCTACTAAGCACTGGCGTGCTAAAAGGAATTCTATAATTTTTTAGGGCTATCCTTAAAATTCTTGGTCGCATTCATAATGTATACAATTAATTCCTCATGAGAATGTATCTTTGTTTTGTTTACCATGTTAAATTAGTATATCACTAGATTTGAAGATTTTCATGAAAATATTATGATTATGTGTATGAACGTATTCTATTATATGTTTGGCAAAGTTAGAGTTTTCTGGTTTTTTAAAATATTTTTAATGCTATTTATATGCTCTTTAGCACGTGTGGAAAATTTGCGACTGGTCACACACACGTATATCAAGTTGCAATCATTACAAACCAGCCTATTTATAAAATTTGTAATTGTCGTTCGATTTTTTATTAAAATTATTATTAATATATTTAATTAATTTGTTATTAATAGCATACGCAGGTGTTAAGCCATTTTATTTAATCTTAGATATTTCGTACAAATATTGTAATATTTTTAATTTGAAAAAAATATTATACTTACTATAATTATAATAATAATAATCTAATTAAGGAACAAATTTGTTTTTAAAGACGATATATTAGTTAAAAACATACTAAATAGAAGTAAAAATTAAATCTAATTACCTATTTGATAGCATGGTTCCGTTTGATTTTATTTCAATTCACCAGAGTACATGAACATTCCTTAGGTATAACTAGTAGGACCGAACAGTCAATGATTTGCTTGCATTTCTCCCGCCACCATCCTATTCGGTCACCCTAAAGCATACGACCTGTAGGTTACTGAGCCTCGAAACATTATAGAGACCAGTATCCTAACATAGCTGCTAGAGCTTACCTAAAAGCGTGAGTGGACTAAGAACAGTCCCATACACCACCGGCTTCGTGTCCCAACCGCTCACTTGTCTTATATTTGCTAAAATGGGTAGGCCCACACCGTCAACTACTAAAAATATATGTAACATTCAGAAATTAAAATTCATCTCGTCAAGATAGCAATTCGCTGCTACGTCTAGGTCGCTGAATGTTAGCAAGTACCTGTCCACCATATTAAAGCGCTTGGAGCCTTAATTGGCTGGTGATCAGCCATATATCTCTAGTTTAGCTTCCCACAGCAGTGCAGTAGGAGTTCCAGTTAGGTAAACTACTGATGTCAGTTAAACAAAGCAATCGCATCAAGGAACTCCCACACGGTCCGACAATGCGGCTCTCACCAGATTGACTCGCCGCTTCTGAGTGACCAAATTTCTCCCCCACCACCAAATCCCAAGAGCGGGGCAGTCAAACATCAGGTTTTCATTTGACTGGACCTCCCCACAGACGCATAGCTCATCAGCTGCCAGGCAGAACCGAAACCGATGATTATTTAAATTAGCATGGTTGGTGAGCAACTGGGCACCCGTTGCCTTTAAAAAAACGAGTTTGAGGCAAACCATCCCCCCAGATCCTGTATAAATTTATACAAGGATCTTCCCTTAGTCGTGGCGTGCCATTCCATATGGCATGCATCCACCGCGAAGTTATGCAGCCTTTTCGCAAAGCGGGATATGCGCAACTGAACTCACCCGGTTGGTCTAGTGGTCAACGCGTCTTCCCAAATCAGCTGATTTGGAAGTCGAGAGTTACAGCGTTCAAGTCCTAGGAAAGCCAGTTATTTTTACACGGATTTGAATACTAGATCGTGGATACCGGTGTTCTTTGGTGGTTGGGTTTCAATTAACCACACATCTCAGGTATGGTCGAACTGAGAATGTACAAGACTACACTTCATTTACACTCATACATATCATCCTCATTCATCCTCTGAAGAATTATCTAATCGGTAGTTACCGGAGGCTAAACAGGAAAAAAAAGAAGAGATATGCGCAACTGTATGAAATTTAGATCCGATGCATTCTGCTCCGGTACTGGCCCACTCGAAACCGTATCCCAAATACCTCAGCCTCCCGATCTTTTCGCAATTTTCACATGGCTGTCCGAACTTTCACCACTAAATCGATTGGGGGAACCTTTCCCAATACGGTGGTAGCCTCGTAGGAGGATTTTTAAAAACACAAGTGCATACAATTAAGGATCTGCGCTGGGCATTCCTTAAATTTTGAAGAAGTGCTATGCGCCCAAACGGGCACCATGTAAAAAAACTGTCTTTAAAAAACTTCCAAGTTTTTTACTTGCAAGCTATAATCAGCAGTTAAAATTAATGTATTAAAGTCAAAGTTTAAAAAAATCTAAGTTAAAATTTTAAAAACCGAACAGTGAAAACTGTTTTTTAAATTTTAACTATGATTTTTTAAATTTTAATGCATTAATTTTAACTCCTGATGAAAACCTACAAGTAAGCTGAAGAATCTAGAGAACATATCAACTGGTAAGGATTATATTAATTGTTAATTTATTTAACATATCACCGGTACCATGTATGAGAAATTTATCATATATTGTTAAATACTTTGTATTAAAGGGCAATGTTATTTCACAAAGGTTTTTCTTTTGACATTCTTTCTCTTTTAAATTGTTATAAATTCTAAGTTACAAGTTTTCTCACTTTTTCGTACAATATTTTTTTCAAATATTTTTATTTTTGTAAATTTATTAAAATTTTATTGTTTGTTAATGTCAAAAAAGTAAAACTAATTTGTAGTTTTAAATAATTCCTTCAATTATAATTTTTATTTTTTATTTTTTAATTAATTATATACAACTAACTCATTTGTTTTATAACTAGAATAAAAGAGTGTCAGTAATCTATCACCTTTTCTCTTACTTTATCACACATTTTTTCTATTGCTTAGTTTTTATATCTATATATAGTTTTGTTGTTGAGGTTTGTTTCAATGGTACCAAAACGGATGGAGAGTTATTGGACTGCCGCCAACAGTTCGTCCTTCTGGAAAACCCTAGATTTATGGTTTTTGTTTCCTCCTGAGGCGTTATATCTGGTAGTTACTTTTTTCTTTTATTGTGATATCACTGATTATTCTTTCCATTTACTTTTTTCTTATTTATAGTCCTTTTTTTTTTTAAATTCATATCTTGTAAGGATGGTTTAAAAAAATTATAATAAATTTTATTTCGTGTAAAATTTCAGTTGAGGATTTTTTTTTTAATCAAAATAAAACGAAGCGAAATAAATATCTTAGTAATTATATAATATAAACTGAGGAAAATATGTAATTTAAAAAAATTGTTTAATTTAAGTTAATATAAAATTACAGGTTATTTATACAAATAATATTATGTTAGTGTAGAAATTATTTTAAATTGTAATATTAAAATAATTTCATGTTAAAAACTAAATTCCTTCCATAAATTATTATTTATTTAATAATCTTTTATGTATTTTAATTACTATAGATTGGTACAATTTCACATTTATTATATTTTTAAGGAAATTACTGACCGTATAGTGATACAGTATAATTATGTAAGATATAAATTAACCAATCGGTGGAATTTAGAGAAGCTTGAGGAAGAGAAGGTAAAGAAGATTTTCGAGGAGGACATCGCAAGAGGTCTGAGTAAAAAAGATACGGTAGAAAATGTAGAAGAAGAATGGGAGAATGTTAAAAAGGAAATTCTTAAATCAGCAGAAGCAAACTTAGGCGGAATAAAGAGAACTGGTAGAAAACCTTGGGTTTCAGACGATATATTGCAGCTGATGGATGAACGTAGAAAATATAAGAATGCTAATGATGAAGAAAGTAAAAGGAACTATCGGCAATTAAGAAATGCTATAAATAGGAAGTGCAAACTGGGGAAAGAAGAGTGGATTAAAGAAAAGTGTTCAGAAGTGGAAAGAGAAATGAACATTGGTAAAATAGACGGAGCATACAGGAAAGTTAAGGAAAATTTTGGGGTACATAAATTAAAATCTAATAATGTGTTAAACAAAGATGGTACACCAATATATAATACGAAAGGTAAAGTCGATAGATGGGTGGAATATATTGAAGAGTTATACGGAGGAAATGAATTAGAAAATGGTTTTATAGAGGAAGAAGAGGAAGTTGAGGAGGATGAAATGGGAGAAACAATACTGAGATCTGAATTTAAGAGAGCATTAAAAGATTTAAATGGCAGAAAGGCTCCTGGAATAGACGGAATACCTGTAGAATTACTGCGCAGTGCAGGTGAGGAAGCGATTGATAGATTATACAAACTGGTGTGTAATATTTATGAAAAAGGGGAATTTCCATCAGACTTCAAAAAAAGGGTTATAGTTATGATACCAAAGAAAGCAGGGGAAATGTGAAGAATATAGAACAATTAGTTTAACTAGTCATGCATCAAAAATCTTAACTAGAATTTTATACAGAAGAATTGAGAGGAGAGTGGAAGAAGTGTTAGGAGAAGACCAATTTGGTTTCAGGAAAAGTATAGGGACAAGGGAAGCAATTTTAGGCCTCAGATTAATAGTAGAAGGAAGATTAAAGAAAAACAAACCAACATACTTAGCGTTTATAGACCTAGAAAAGGCATTCGGTAACGTAGACTGGAATAAAATGTTCAGCATTTTAAAAAAATTAGGGTTCAAATACAGAGATAGAAGAACAATTGCTAACATGTACAGGAACCAAACAGCAACAATAACAATTGAAGAACATAAAAAAGAATAGTCGCTTTAATATTGGAAGGACAGGTAGAAGGAAAAATTGTGTAGGCAGGCCACGTTTGGAGTATGTAAAACAAATTGTTGGGGATGTAGGATGTAGAGGGTATACTGAAATGAAACGACTAGCACTAGATAGGGAATCTTGGAGAGCTGCATCAAACCAGTCAAATGACTGAAGACAAAAAATAAAAAATAAAAAATAAATTAACCGTTGTAATAGTAATAATAAATCAAGTTTTGTTTTCCTATAAATTGGATTTACATATCTGTAATATATGCAAAAAACAATTCAAGAAATGCTATTGCACTTAGAGAAACATTAAACAATTTTTTTTTCTATTAGTGATATCAGAAGTTATTAATAAAATAAAATATTATGTACTTTTTATTTTAAAAAAAAAAACGTGTATATGTAATTTAATAGAAGTACAAGGATATCATGTAGTTCATCAGATTTTTTTGTTATGTTTTAATATTATTCACTGAATAAATTTTATTTTATATTCGATTTCCTAATTCAAATTTTATTTGTTTAAATATTTTTATAAAATATTAAATATGAAACTGGCCTTTAAAACTGAATAGAAATTAAAATCCAATTAAACAAGCAATGAACTGAAAATAATTACTGTAGTAATGCTGTTATTTAGTTTATTACTTGAATGGAAACAATATAATATTAAAATCATGAATGGTTTATAGAAATAATTCAATGCACACCGTTTTAATAATTGTAATATTATATTTGAATTATTGAAATGGTGAAATATACTAGATATTCTGGTAGATATAAATGAACTGGAAAATACTGAAATTAATATGTACAAAGTATATTATTATTTTTATGTATTAAATAACGAATAATTAGAAAAACCAATAAGAATTTATTAATAATGAAATCGATTTAAAGAAGAGAAGATATCGATGAAAGAGAAAAGGGAAAGGATATAAAAAATGGAAAATTCCTGAGCCTAACTGAAAATAATAATAGAAAAAATGTTCATCTAAATTCCTAACCAAAAATTAAGTGTACATAAACTATGGTGTTTTCATAAATCGAAAAAAAATATTGTACCAATATCATTTGTTTCAGTCGATGATTAAAAAAAATTTACAATTAGAAATATTTGTTGAAGAACGTCTTGGCCTTTCAACCGGAAATCACGGGTTCGAATTCCGGGTCAGGCACAGCATATTTCAAAAGCTACAAAATTTCATTTCCATATCCTACGCTCAAGCTTCAAGTTTATTTATGATATGTTTTGTTAGGTACAGAAGGAATATTAAAATTATCTGTCTATTTTTTGTCTGTTTTTCTTCAATATTTATTTTTTTGTCTTCAGTCATTTGACTGGTTTGATGCAGCTCTCCAAGATTCCCTATCTAGTGCTAGTCGTTTCATTTTGGTATACCCCCTACATCCCTAACAATTTGTTTTAGATATTCCAAACGTGGCCTGCATACACAATTTTTTCCTTCTACCTGTCCTTCCAATATTAAAGCCACTATTCCAGGATGCCTTAATATGTGGCCTATAACTCTGTCTCTTCTTTTAGCTATATTTTTCCAAATGCTTCTTTCTTCATCTATTTACCGCAACACCTCTTCATATGTCACTTTATCCACCCATTTGATTTTTAACATTACCTGAGTACCTGAGAAGAATAGATTAGAAGCTTTTGAAATGTGGTGCTATAGGAGAATGTTAAAAATCAGATGAATCGATAAAGTGACAAATGGAAGAGGTATTGCGGCAAATCGATGAAGAAAGAAGTATTTGGAAAAATATAGTTAAAAGAAGAGACAGACTTACAGGCTACATATTAAGGTATCCTGGAATAGTCGCTTTAATATTGGTGGGAGAGGTAGAAAGAAAAAAATTGTGCAAGCAAGCAACGTTTGGAATATGTAAAACAAATTTTTAGGAATGTAGGATGTAAAGGGTATACCGAAATTAAACCACTAGGACTAGATAGGGAATTTATGAGAGCTGCATCAAACCAGCCATTTGTCTTCAAATGACTGAAGACAAAAAAAAAATTATGATTTATACAGTAGAGAGATTTTGACGTTTGAACTGTGATAAACAATCCGGAGGGAGTGTTCACAAGAAAGATACAGTTAAAATTTCATAATGAGTGGTTCGGTAGTTTTCGTATTATATTCGGGAAAAAAAGAAAAAAAAGTATTTTTATACAGTAGAAACATTAAAGTATGGTAATTAAGATTTATGAGTCCATATTGATTAAATTTTTTTTCCGTAAGATGTTTTTAATTTATTATTTGTATATTCAAATAGTTATTTTTATCGAGACTTTAATGTTTCTATTTTCTATCTCACTTTATTCGTCCTTTATTCGTCCTTTTCCCCACACTCTTTCTCTGTTTCATTAATAGCTATGATTGATTCCGGAATTGCATTGTACGGAACAACACCTGCAACCTCATCGGTAACTGTAGTTGAGTAAATGTATTACTGGCATACCGTTAAACAAGACTTTAATGTAGACATTGTACTGTAGTAAATAAGGGAGATAGATGGTTTCTTCAACTTTACAGAAAACCTCAATGTAATATGGTTTATCAATTAAAACCTTTTCGATTTTAAATCTTTATAAACCAATTTTATTAACTCAAGAAAATTAAGCGATTTTCCCAATTAAAAATAGCGGGTAATTTTATTTTAAAATTTAATTAATCATTGGTTACATTCCTCTGTAACTGAGTATGTACCGTCTTGCCATTTTTTGTTGGAGGTTCCGGGTTCGAATCCCGGTCAGGCATGGTAGCTTTTTATACGCTACTAATTTCCACCGGACCAATGAACATAATAGGTACGCTGTTTCACCACAAAAAAGTAAATAAATATATAAAATAGATTCCGCTTACCAACCAATTGTTATGTCCTAGCGATTTCAAAAGCTATTTTTCCATCTTCAGGAACATCTGATAAACTTTTATTTAAATATTCACTTCACATATTAATTTGATGTAGTTTTAAATAATAATAAAATTAATTTCCATAAATATAACGATCGTCAAAATAAGTTATAAAATAAATGAATGTATGACTATGTCATTGTTGTATGAAACACGGTCATATTTATGATCCAAATAATATTTATTAATGTCCTTGAATACGCCAATGACTTTTATAAAAGGGATATCTTAAAAAAATTCTACATATACTTAAATAATAACAAACTGATAAATGAACAAACGCATTTTGAAAACGATAATTTGTTCAAACAAATTTTAAACAATAATTATTTATTCGTATGTTGGCCACACTGATTTTATACCATAGTCATAAAAAAGTTGATACTATTGTATCGACTAGATGTACAAATGTATGACTTATTCTTGACAGTCAATTGTTATATTTATGAAAATTTATCTTTTTATTTTTTTTTAATCTATATCAAATTAACATGTGAAGTGATTACTTATATACAAGTTTATCAGACGTTCCTGAAGATGGAAAAATAACTAAAGAAAGCCCTAGGACATAATTAATTACATTGTTTAGTAAACAGAATCTATAATTTATATATGATTACATTACATCCAAACACGTTAAAAATTTTCAAAAAATTATATTTTGTTTTAAATTAAGAATTCTATAATTAATAAATTCTAACGTTACAATTTACAGGTGATTCAAAGAAACGGGAAATTTAACTAATTAAATAACGTTAATGAAAAATTTTTTTTAGAAAATGAATTTTATTTCATGTAATTGTACAAATGTTGCCATTTTAGGATACATACATTATAGTTTAGTTTTTAAAAATGACATCTTGCTGGTGAACTCCTCTTCTACGTAAACACTTACGAAGTCTCTTCGTTAAATTGTTCATGGTTTGACGTAACATCACAACTGGAATTTCTGCAATTGCTTCTCTTTGCCTTCAGTTGACAATACTTTGCTTTTAAGGTGACCCCGCAAAAAGTAATCGCAAGGTGAGAGATCAGGCGATCTGGGAGGCCACCTAATGTCACCGTTTCGTGAAATGACACGTTGTCCAAACAATCGGCGTACAGCTGCCATCGATATTCGTGCAGTATTTGACGTTGCTCCGTCTTGTTGAAACCAGGCTGTGTTAAGAATCGGTGGAAATCTCTTTTGTTGTTCCACAACAAATGTTTCAAGCACGGCTACGTAACGAGCCGACGTCACTGTAATCGCAAGCCCGTTGTCATCTTCAAAAAAATAAGGGCCTATAACACCGTAAGATGACATAGCACAACACACGGTCACTTTCTGGCTGTGGAACGGACGCTGGTGTAGCTGCGTAGGATTTTCTTGTGCCCAGTATCTGAAATTTTGCTTGTTAACAAATCCACTGAGGTGGAAATGCGCTTCGTCTGACATCCACAGTTCGTGAAAAAACTCTTCGTTATCATTTATCTTCTGAAGCATTACATTACAGAATTGTGCTCGCACAACTGCATTTTTCGGTTTCAGTTCCTGAACGATCTGCAACTTGTACGGATGGTATTGCAAGTCCTTCACTAACATTCTTCGAACACTTGAACTATGCAATTGTAAAGATGCTGAGAGACGACGGATTGACCGATGTGGACTTCGTGTGACAGCATCTTGTAAAGCTTGAACATTCTGTGGTGTACGGACAGTTCACTCACGGACTGGAGGTTTCTTTTTCATTGCCGAACCAGTTTCTTCAAAATTAGATATCCGTGTTTTAATTGCATGTGCTGATGGAACACGGTCGTGCCGTCCCAGATTAAAATTCGGAGAAATTCTCTACGCGCTTCCTCCACACTGTCATTGTTTTTGTAAAACGCTTTGATAGCAAATGCACGTTGCGCACCACTCCAAGGATCCATGACAACTAAATGGCTGGTTTGGTTAGAGAGGCTGGCGCCACTTATCAAGTGGTACAAATCGCCCACGGCTACCAACACAGCTTTCAAAATTAGCCCGTTTCTTTGAATCATTCTGTATTATCTTTTGAGAAGAGTTAACTGGATAAATTTCAATTATCCTTATTACAATGAAAATTATTTCTTTTATTCTGGATTACAAAATTAATAATTTTACTGGATTAATCTTTATTAAATGGAAACATGAAAGTAGATTTTTTTAAAAATTTCGTTTCTATTAAATCAATCTATCAAACTGGTTGGTATAATTATAAAACCGTCGCTGTAAACAGCTGGTTTTTGAAATCAAAGTTTCTCAGATTCTGAAAAGTTATGTTTATGCAAATTTGAATACTTGACATTGGATGCCGATGTACTTATGGTATTTAGAGTTCAATTAACTACACATCTTATTAACAATTGGCCTGAGTTTATACAAAACCACACCTCATTTGTATGTTATACGTACAGAGTGTTTGGAAAGTCGTTGTACAGTATGCTTCAGAATTATATGATGGGTACTTTCGGGGTTAGGTTGGTTGTCCTGTGGATTTGTTAGGCGTTGCTCAGTAATAAACCAAGACGTCAGTTGTTGAGTTGTGATTAAACGTATTTCATTTCGTGTCTTGTTGTTTCGTTTATCAAAATTAATAGATGCGAGAAACATAATGGTTCTTTCAGTAGAGGAACCCATTTTTCTTGCTGAACAAGTGATTCATGAAGGTGACAAGTAGTATACTAATTTAATGAAGCACAAGTTTTCTGAAAAGTTCAAAGTACTTATTTTCTTTCCGCAATGCAGTTTGAAATCTTACCAAAAGATTTCGGAAAATAGGTTCTGTTGAAGACGCTGATCGAAGTGGAAGAACGCCTAAAGTAAATAAACAGAAACTGCTTGAGATTTCGGGTACTATGCTTGAAAGTCCATCAAGGACAATGCGTAACTTAGCACAGTAGAAAGGTTTCGGACTTGCTACCGCATATAAAGCTTTCAGAAAAGAACTGAAATTTTTTCCCTACAAAGGAAGGTGTCTTCAAGAACCCTACAGATCATGCCAAAAGACAAAATTATTGTCAATATTTTTAACTTTTTTTGACCAAAAAGTATTCTCGACATTACGTTTTTTTTTTACAAATGAAGCGTGTTTTCATATTGGAGGGTATATTAATTTACAAAATACACGACTGTGGTCGACTACGAACCCCCATATATTACACAAACAATCTATACATGTGAAAATTGGAGTCTAGTTCGCTGTGAATAGAACGCATAAGTCAACCCACCGGGTTGGTCTAATGGTTAACGCGTCTTCCGAAATCAGCTGATTTGGAAGTCAAGAGTTACAGCGTTTAAGTCCTAGTAAAGCCAGTTATTTTTACACGGATTTGAATACTAGATCGTGGATACCGGTGTTCTTTGGTGGTTGGGTTTCAATTAACCACACATCTCAGGAATGGTCGAAATGAGAATGTACAAGACTACACTCATACATATCATCCTCATTCATCCTCTGAAGAATTATCTAAACGGTAGTTACTGGAGGGTAAACAGGAAAGGAAAGAAAGAAAGAAAGAAAGAAAAGAACCCATGGGTCACATATTCTTTGAAAATTCAGTTAATAGTGATCGTTATTGTACTGTTTTAACAAACTTTATTAGTCAGTTAACAGAAGTGAAAATCAATAATGGTCGGTCACAACTATATGGCGTAACAGCGCAAGTAGCTAATAAATCAATGACATTTTTACGAAATGTCTTTGCTGAACGAATCATTTCGAAGGGTTTGTGACCTGTACGATCGTCCGTTCTGACCGCACTAGGTTACTTTTTAAGGGGGGCAGCGAAAGAAGCAGTTTATTGCAACAGACCAAGAACGATTGACAAACTGAAATCGTAATAACTGGATACGTATGAGATATACCAGTACATCAGCTTTCGAAACCGACAGTTATAAGATTCAAATCCAAGTAATGGCAGTTAATTTTGCATACTAGATCGTAGATACCGGTATTCTTTAGTGGTTGGATTTCAATTAACCTTTCTTTCTTTCTTTTTTCTGTTTAGCCTACGGTAACTACCGTTTAGATAATATTTCAGAGGATGAATGAGGATGATATGTATGAGTGTAGTCTTGTACATTCTCAGTCGATCATACCTGAGATGTGTGGTTAATTGAAACCCAACCACCAAAGAACACCGGTATCCACGTTCTAGTATTCAAATCCGTGTAAAAATAGCTGGCTTTACTAGGATTTGAACGCTGGACCTCTCGACTTCCAAATCAGCTGATTTGGGAAGACGCGTTCACCAGTAGACCAACCCGGTGGTAGGAATGGTCAACCTGAGACTCTACAATACTACACTTCATTTATATTCATACATATCATCCTCATTCATCCTCTAAAGTAATACCTTACGGTAAACAGAAAAAGAGAGAGATAGAGATAGCTGGTTAGATTGAAACAAACTGAAACGTGTGCAGTATTGTACTGATATTACATGACGTCATTTTCAACAAGTTTTTTAAACAATTCCAGTTATTGTAATATCAGTTTCTGTAAGACAATGAAATTAAAATACAAAATAGTTAAGAAAATTTCATGATTACACTTCCATAATTATAGTGCGCAGAAACTTTCCTAATGCTTTGTTTTATTTTCTCATCTCATTGGACCATTGGATTTATTATTGTTTAAAAGTAGAACAAAATACTTTGTAGACAATAGAAAATAGAAGATAAGAAGAAAATTTTCTTTTTTCAATTTAAAATTTTTTATACTTTTATGAATGCCAGAATTTTTTAAAAATATTTCTAAAGAATTGTTTGAATGAAATTAAAAATAATATTTTATTATTTCTTTTTGATTAAAAAAAAATGTATTTTTTTTTTTATATTACGGGAATCAACTCTTTTGGTCATTTTTCCCTGTAATAATGGAAATTATTAGCGAATGAAAAATGCCATGCATGACCGGGATTCGAACCCAGGACCTACGGATGAGAGGCTGAGACGCTACCACTCCACTATGGGGATCTTATTTTATTAACCGATTTCAAATAGGAAAGCCTTTTATTTGAAATAATGCTGGAGTTCTTTTTGAAAAAAAAAAAATGTAAAAAAACTTCCAGGATATGTTTTAGTAGCAAAAATAAAAAAAGTTCATATTAAAAAAAATAATAAACTTTGAAAGTCGTAGTTGCTCTGGATTTAATACATACTATTTTACTCAAAATCAAATTCTTGACAAGTTTTATTTCAAACTTTTAAGTGTTTATTATCGATTTAACAAAGTAATTTTAAGCACAATGTAAAATAGTGTGTTTTTCGATCCCCAATCTTTTACTCTAGATTTCCTAAAAGTTACTAAAAATATAGATCTCTAATCTTTTCTCTTTCATTTTTTTGTTTAGCCTCGGGGAATCACCCTAAGGTATTACTTCAGAGGATGACTGAGGATGATATGTATGAGTTAAATGAAGTTTAGTCTTGTACAGTCTCAGTTCGACCATTCCTGAGATGTGTGGTTAATTGAAACACAACCACCAAAGAACACCGGTATCCACGATCTAGTATTCAAATCCGTATAAAGGTAAACTGCCTTTACTAGGATTTGAACGATGGAATTCTCGACTTCAAAATCAGTTAGTTGATTTGCGGAGACGCGTTCACCACTAGACCAACCCGGTGGGTTGTATAAATAAAATCTAACCAAACCTAACCTCTTTTCTAGTTCCTGTTTAGCCTCCGTTAATTACCGTTCAGATAATGCGTAAGAGGATGATATGTATGAGTATAAATGAAGTGTAGTCTTGTACAGTCTCAGTTCGACCACTCCTGAGAGTGTGTCATTAATTGAAACCCAACCACCAAAGAACACATTATCCACGATCTAGTATTCAAATCCGTTTAAAAGTAACTAACTTTACTAGGACTTGAACTCTGGAACTCTCGACTTCCAAATCAACTGATTTGGGAAGACGCGTTCACCACTTGACCAATCCGGTGGGTTAGATCAGGCATAAGATTTTTTTTTTTCAATTTTTCACGTCAGATTTTATATAAAATTATTAAATTTACCTCTTAATTTGGGCCCCAATGATTAAAATCTTTTTTTCTTTTTCTGTTAGGCTCCGGAACCACCGTAAGGTATTACTTCAGAGGATGAATGAAGGAGATATGTATTAATGGGAATAAAATGTAGTCTGTTATAGTTTCAGGCCGAAACTATGAGATATCTTTTTAATTGAAACCGAACCACCAAAGAACACTGGTATCAACGATCTAGTATTTAGATTCGTGTAAAAGCCTTTACTAGGATTTAAACTTTAGATATCTTTATTTTGAAATCAGTTGATCGGCTATAACGAGTTCACTAGACAAAAAGGGTAGGTAATGTTTGAAATCTAGAATAATTTTACTGAAAATACAGAAATCAAAACGAAATATTTCGCCTGCCGATTTGTTTCCGAGCCTATTTTTATATGAACTTTTTTATTTATTTTTACAAAAAAAAGAAAAATTATAAGTGAATCTTATAAAAATATTTTATCAGAAAAATAAATAAAAAAAAAATAGATTAAATTCAACAGGTTGAAGTGAGAAAAAGTAAATTTTCTAACTGTGACAGTAAAGTATGTAATATTGAATTTCTTTTTATATAAGAAGTATCTAACCTTTCTGGCTTTTTATATAAAACTACTTTGCATTTTCAATTTTATATGACTTCATATATATAAATATATATATTTTTGTAAACTCACTCGCATAAAAATTTTCCTTTTCTTTGTTATGTTGATGTCTCCAATGTATCCATTGCTATTCCTTCTTACACAGTTTCGTTACTCTAGCAACTGAATGTAGAATTCCTTTTCAGTTATTGGTTGTTAAAAATAATAATACATAATTTCACAATCATAAAAATCTATTTTTAGGTAAATTAATAATATTAAATTGTTTATAATAATTTTAATTTATTATTCGTTGTACGAAGTAAAGAAAGTATAGTTGTCACGAAAATTTCAGATTTCAACGGAATATCCATTTTGACCATCCCTGAATCTATTTTGATTAGTTTCGACGTGACATCTGTACGTACGTACGTTTTTATCTCGTATAACTCAAAAACGTATACCTGTATGATGTTGAAACTTTGGATTTAGAACTGATGTAATATCTAGTTGTTCACCTTCCATTCTGTTTGCAATCAACTTGACCAAAAGTTACCAAAAAATTCTAAAATCTAAACAATTTGGATTTTGGACTTTTTCTTAAGTGCAGTAATAAACCCTCGTTGAGAGCTTTTCAATGATATATCATAAGTATTACTTATTTTAATTGGTTCCAGAGTTATAGCCAAATAAAATTTCCATATAATGAAATATTTGAATATATCAATGGGAAGGCACATCGGTTAGAATCCGACATAATATATATATATATATATATATATATATATATATATATATTGTTTTATTAATAATTATTAAGCTCTGATAGTAAAAAAAAATTACAATAAATAATTCAATAATAAAAAAAAATCTGATGTGGACACCACATTAATTCCGTGTACAATTATTAAATTACATATACACATTTTTAAAATTGCATAAAATTTTATTTCGCTAATAACTTCTAATCTTTTTTCATTATATATCTTTTATCGTTTTTATTGAATTATTATTTATTGTAATTTTTTTTTTATGTCAGAGATTATCAATAAATAAATATATTTAAAGTAAAAAAAAAAAAAGTTAAAAAATTATTTATGATTTTGAATGTGAGCCGATGTGCCTTCCTCTAACAAGATACTATTTACCCAAACTTTATTAAAGAAATGGAGGATCGCATCTCACTTTCAAATGAAATAAAATGAAATAAATTCTGTAAAAAATGTATATATGTAGTTTAATAGGCATATAAGGAAGCCATGGGATGTCCACATTAGATTTTTTCTATTTTTTTTTTTTTGTCTTCAGTCATTTGACTGGTTTGATGCAGCTCTCCAAGATTCCCTATCTAGTGCTAGTCGTTTCGTTTCAGTATACCCTCTACATCCTACATCCCTAACAATTTGTTTTACATATTCCAAACGTGGCCTCCCTACACAATTTTTTCCTTCTACCTGTCCTTCCAATATTAAAGCGACTATTCCAGAATGCCTTAGTATGTGGCCTATAAGTCTGTCTTTTCTTTTAACTATATTTTTCCAAATGCTTCTTTCTTCATCTATTTGCCGCAATAATTCTTCATTTGTTACTTTATCCACCCATCTGATTTTTAACATTCTCCTACAGCACCACAGTTCAAAAGCTTTTAATCTTTTCTTCTCAGATACTCCGATTGTCCAAGCTCCACCTCCATATAAAGCGACATTCCAAAGATATACTTTCAAAAATCTTTTCCTGGCTTTTTTTTATTTTTTCTATAAGTATTCCATTTTAATATGAGACATATTTTTATCCTACAACAAATTCTACAGGATGAATGCAATAATATAAGTAAAACTGTTAAGAAGAATATTTAAAAATAAGTTGTGATACATTTTGTTCATATATCTCATTCGTTGAAATCTAATAAATAAATGGTTTGCAGAAAGGATGATTGTATACACAAACAGTGTTGAATACAAGCGGTGAACGCGTCTTCCCATCAGCTGATTTGGAAGTCGAGAGTATCAGCGTTTAAGTCCTAGTAAAGTCAGTTATTTTTAAACGGATTTGAATACTAGATCGCGGATACCGGTGTTGTTTGGTGGTTGGGTTTCATTCAATTAACCACACATCTCAAGAATGTTCAAACTGAGAATGTACAAGACTACACTTCATTTATACTCATACATATCATCCTCTGAAGTATTATCTTAACGGTGATAACCGGAGACTAAACAGGAAAAAGAAAGAAAGAAAAGTGTTAAATACAAATATTAAACAAATCATGAAAAATACTTGACGGGATGTGTTTTATATACAGGATGTCCCACTTAAACGCAACCCAACATATATTGGTAGGTATTGAAATAATACAAGGCAAGTGTAAATGTAAATTTAATTTTTATTATTACCATCCATTACCTTATATTTAGAGTAAATGTTGGAAGTGGCTGCCATCTTCTTGAATACAAGTTTCAATTCTTTTTACAGCGTTTCTTGCAACTTTTTTCAAAGTTTGTGGCTGGATATTTAATATAGCTTGTTCAATATTGACTTTCAATTGTTCAAGTATTCGTGGTTTATTGCTGTAGGGTTTTTCTTTGAGGTAACCCCGTAGAAAAAAATCCGCCGCAAACAAATCTGGAGATCTTGGTGGCCACAAGCCTCGTCCGATAACCAAAGAATTCCTCAACGAAATCAGAAGTTGAACATGCGTAGTGCGAAGTCGCACCGTCATGTTGTAGCCAGCAGTCTCTGTCTTCCTCTTCCAAGAGTGCGATGAACTGAAATAAAATATCCCGATATCGTTCTGCATTAATGGTGTACTCGAAGAAAATAGGACCGATTATTTTCTTCCGCGATATTGCGCACCACACGCCCAACTTCTGCGGGTGTAATTGTTTTTCGTGATAAACGTGGGGATCTTCAGCGCTCCAAATTCTACTGTTTTGGCTGTTCACGTAGCCATCCAAATGAAACCGTGCTTCATCTGTGAAAAATAACGAATCCATAACATTAATTCCCTCACGCAGAAATCGACGGGACCGTTGACAATATTGTTGCCGTTTTTCTTTGTCGGGCTCAAGAACTTGATGAACCGTTTGAATGCGATAAGGTCGTAATTGTAATTGTTTGGTCGCCCGATGAACAGTAGATTTAGACAAATTAATTTCAGCAGACAAACGTCTGATCAATTTATTTGGCGAGGCGAGTAATCGGTCTTTGATTTCAGCGACTGTATCTGTATTCAACACTGACGCAGATCTTTTGTGTTCCTTGTTATTAACAGAACCGGTCTCTCTAAATTTTGCAACTAACCTTAATACTGATGTTTTGTTAGGAGCTGGTTTATCTGGGTACTTATGGCGAATGAAATGTTGCACTGCAACCGCTGATTTCGTACTGAAGTACAACTCAACAATGAAAACACGTTCATCTAGCGAAAACACCATCTTGTCTCTAACAATACACTGAACGTTATGACTGCATTGTTGTTACTATCGGTAGTGTTCTACTGCGTCGCCGCGATGTTCAGATGTTGGACGAGTGATTGATGTATGGATGAGTGATTGATGGGTTACGTTTTATATGGGACACTGTATATGCCTATGATTTAAATTTATGATTTTCAAAAATCTCCAATCTATACATTTTTTCTCAGTAAATGGATTATACTATCTTTTGACGTGCTTTAATTATTATAGCTTAGTGTTATCCCATACTGGCTAGAACCGGAGTAAGTATATTATTGTTGTGCGAAAATGGTGGTATCCTTTATTTCTTGCACCTTTTAAACAAATTGACCCGATTTCAATGGTAATCTGTTTTATCGGTAATTAAAAATTCGCAGTACTACTGTTAAAGTCAATTTCATCAGATTGAATTTCGGTAAAAGCTCTCTCACTCCCTCTCTCTCTCTCTCCCCCACTCAATCTCTCTCTTTTTCTCTCTCTCTCTATGATAATAAGCAAAAAACCTACATAGAGCTATCTACAGTTTGCTTCTGCATTTAAAAACACTTTTCTAAATAGAATTTTAACTATTCAGATATATTTGACCGAGAGAAATACTATCCTGTTTTATTTTAAATTTCGTCTGGTTGTGTGCTTTTTTGTTAATATCAATGATTTTTTTTAATTTTATTGACTTTTTGAATAAAAGTACCGTATTGCTTTTGATCGAATTGTGTGTGTGTGAGGGATGAAAATGAATTTTCTTTACGTTTTCAGATATAAGAAATATGAAAATAACATTCACTTAAATTGGGATTTTTTTATTTATTCATTTATAGATCTTAGTATAAAGATTTTGGTCCAAAAATCTCCAAAACCACTTATTATAACTGCTTTGAAATTTATATATGACTAACAGACCTAGCAAAGCTTCGCTATTGCTAGATTTGAGTATATATATATATTAAATCAGAGGTTCCGAAACTTATTTTTCTCATAGACCACTTTCAAAATTTTGCTGGTTCCGGTGGACCCCCTGCAGCAACATTTCTACTATATTTCCAGTCGACGGAAAATGTGAAGATTAGATCTAACTATGAAAATTTTCGTTACGTCTGAGTTCCACGAACTAACAGCTTCCGAAAAAAAGAGAGAATATTGGTTAATTTTTGATCGACTGTGCTGTGAGTGGATGTCAAAAAAGTAAAGTTGGCTAATCAAAAAAAATGCTTCCATCCAACTTTACATTATTGACATCTACTCACAGCACAAGAAAGCAATCAATTCTCACTTATTTTATTTAGAAAAATTCAGAGTGGTAAAAAGCAAAAGAAAAATAGTATATTTCTTTGTGTTGCATTTATTCAAATATGTAATCATTACGCTATTAATTATTATTTTTATCATATTGCAATGTAATATAATAAAATTGTCGTAATATAATTAAAATTAAACATTAATAACGTAATGTAACTTCTACACGCCAGTGGACTTCTTAAAAGTCTATAAAATTAAAGTTTAAAGCTGTGATAAAAGAATCTCTAAGCGGTAGTTTTATATACATATAAAGAAAGAAATGGTATTGATAAGTTGAAATTTTAATTTCATGGTCTTTTGAGAACCTTATCTCAAATTTTAATATTGGGGTCCTTTACACCCCGTAAGTGTTTGTGATTGTCCTTGTCTTTTAAGTCTTAATGTTTATTGTGAAGTTTGTATTTTTAAATAAAATGTAAGGGCCCTTTACACCCTTACATATGACGATCCTGATTGAGATAATAATTTCTTTTAAAGAATATGACGAGGGCTAATGACCTTAGCAGTCGATGCCCATAAAAATTCAGAAAAAAAAAAAACTTCTACAATGACAATCACAAAATAGTTACAATTTTAATGGGAGGGATGTACTTGATGGATTAACAGCAAATTATCAATATTTGGCTTCGGTTTTGTTAGGAAAAAGGGCAAATCTCCCCGTTCTGTGATATTGAATCTGCTCCTTTTTTTTTGATAAAAGGTTTTTAACGACACTAAAACTTTTTTTGACAAGATATGACGAGGGAAACGCTATCAAAAGCTTTCTCGCAATTCCCCACAGTCCAGGATATTTTTCTGGTATTTCTGCCTGCAGCCAAAATGTTTGATACTCTCTTTTTAAATTTCACCTTCAGCTCCTCAGTAGTGCTAAGCTCGAGTAGCTGCTCTTGTAATATCACATTCTCCACTTCCGTTTCATCAAACGGATTTATAATTCGTGGTAGTATTTCCATCGTCAGAATATCTTCAAGTCTGATTTTGAAGTCATCATGCAGGGCAATTAAATGTTGAACGTATGTCTGAATATCCTCATCAAGGCATTCTATCTGTGGCAAGTTTGAAAACTGGGAAAATACGCGCCGACTAATATTTTGCTTCATGAATTTCAATTTTCCAAGAAAAGCTGAAATTACACCCTTTGTTTTTATTAAATTGAGACTGTCCCCTTGTAATTGTAAGTTACAGTCGCTGAGCTTATCAAAACATTATCTGCCTAGATTGATACGCAAAGTCAAGCCAACATTTTAGTTCTTCACTATCGAAACCCGATGAATTTTCGTGGACCCCCGCTTACGAATTATGAAGCCCCATTTTTTTGTCACGCCAACGTAGATCCCCGTCGAGTCTCCCGTGGAATCAAGTCCACTTTGGGAATCAATGTATTAAATGAACAAAATTGGAAGTCTGATAAAAGATTAACAAAATGAAAATTAAGGAACGTCACAAAATTTATCCTTTCTACATTTTCACCATATCCCTCTTTCCCTTTTCCTTTTCCGATTTGCATTTTTGACATATTGCCTTTCCCTCTCCCCAATTTCCCCTTTCACCATTTTCCTCTTTTCCTCCCCCTTTCTCTTTCCTTCTTCGATTTCTCTTTACCTTGTTTCCCTTCTCTCTTAATTTTCCCCTTTCCCTTTTGTCTCCTTTCCCCTTTCCATTTTATTTTCTCGTTTTTCGTTTCTCCCGTTTTCCCTTTTTTCCCCTATTTTCGTTTTCCAATTTTCCCCTTTTCCCTTTTTCTTCGAGAGTAAAACGGTCCAATAGTTTTTTAGTCTAAGAGACATACATATCGGAAACATTGAAATGGAATCGTAAAATATCTACACAGCGTGTGTTGCTTTTACGTCTAAAAAATAGCGCTGTTTTTAAAAAAAAAGCATGTTTTTACCTGTCACAGGTGTGATATCTTAGATATATAAATAGTAGGTACATAAAAACACGCGCGTATTTGAATGTGTAATAATTTCAGAGCAATCGTTGAAGAACTTTCTGAGATTAAGATTTTGAACAAACGAACATTTACAGTTTTATTTATCTACATATAGTAGTTAGTGTACCTATAGTTATGCTTGTAAATATCTTATGAAAATTGGTTGAATAATTCATGAGTTACACTCAATTTAAGACTAAAATTTTGTGGCTCGAAAATCTTTAACGTTACTAAATCAGTTTCTTTGTAATTTAGGTTTATAATAGTACATCTGATGTAAAATTTTGAGGAAGATTGGTTGAATCGTTTTTCAAAAAATTTGAAAATTTTGTTGCTCGGAAACTTCCAAAAGTATTTGATCAATTTCACAGTACTCGAAACTTTGAATGACCTGAATTATTAGAGTTTCAGAATATTCCTCCTGTCTTTAAAATAGTAATTACATCTGGTTACTCGTATGAAAGACGGGTAAAATAGTATTTTATAAGATTCTTAGATTTACTTGACAAACACCACGAGGAGGTGACCATAAAACTTCGTTACTCATTTTTTTTTATTTTACATTTTTTATTTTATGTATTTTAATCAAGTAATCGGAGGTAGATATAGCGAATTACGACTTCCGTAAAGCACGTGGTAGCGTATTGCTCTTTCATCCGGAGATTCGGTTCAAATCCCGGTCAGGCATGGTATTTTCACATATTACAAAATTGGCATTTCATCTTATCCTATGAAGTCCCTAACGGTAGTCCCAGAGGTTAAAAAAAAAAGTGTAGCCAGTTGGGTTGCAAACAGAGTAACAGTGATTAGTGTCTTGATCGTGGATACCTGTATTCTTTGATGGTTGGGTTTCAACTAACCACACATCTCAGGAATGGTATACCTGAAATAGTATAATACTACACTTCATTTACACTCATATATATTATCCTCTGAAGTAACACCTTACGGTGGTTCCTGAGGCTAAACAGAAAAAAATAGTGTGGTTAGTGGCTGTAATGGTTTACAGCCACAAATGGTTGGTGGCTGTAATGATCACAGTGCCGTATATCGTGACACATTTAAAGCTACTTATCTCGATAACCAAGCCATACACCGATAAAACATAAAATATACTTTGTAATAATATAATTTAAATAATGCAAGTCGTCTATAAATTCGATCTGATCAATGCTTTGGTCATAATAAAGTTGAATATCAGGAAGAAACATAATTCGGTTGTAACCGCAAGCGATAAAAACCACCATATTGAAACAGTGAATTATTTCTTAACAGTAATATTCATAGGTTTTTTCTACTTTTAAAAATCCCTTTTGGAATGCTGGTAGGCGAAGGTAGATTTCTCCAGTACTAAGAAGGGAAGAAAAAAGGTTTTCGCCTTAAAGTTAAGAAAAATTTCAAATTTAATCAATACGACAATGGTTGCATGTCAAAAAATGTTTAGCATACGACAAGCCCCATCTTCTTACAATTCCAGCAATATTTTGGTCATTCCTTGCTGTAAGGGTTAGTCATATCAAAAATTGTTACAGTAAAAGGATTTAGGTAATGTTTAGAGGAATAACGACAAATTTAAACCGATCGATAGTATGCCTATTAAGGGAGGTATGATTTGTTTTTGGCCTTCAAATCCCCATTTTTTCCACCCCCTGGACCAATGGTTGGTGATATCAAAAAAAATTACTGACATAAATTTTAGGTCCTTATCGAAAGAATAGTAGGAACTATAAACAAATTCGATATTTTACTTAATAAGAAAGTTATAGCAATATTTTGTTTTTTCGAAAAATCCTAACAATTCCACCACAATGGTCCCATTTCGGCCGTTAAAAAACTCGACCGAGATTTTGGGACAGGTTAAGGAACAATTTGAAAGTGATTGTCACAAAATTACGGCAGTTATCGTGTAAACTTTTGAGCTGATGTTGTTTTTGTGGTCTGGGGGAGTGAAACGCGAAAATATGTCGAAATTTTCCGAAAGTCGAATCATGGTACCCATTACAATAAATACCTTTCTTATGAAATCTTGTTTTTTTTTCCTTTTTTTTAACACTTCCACAGCGACCGGTACAGCCTTAAAGCATTACCTCGATCGCTCCAGATTGTCGTGGCAGCAGGCTGCCCCATCCTGACTTGGCCTCCTCCAGAGGCTTCCATCGAGGTCTCCATTGGATAATAGGAGCAATCCGACTTCCGCTTCTGGATAGCCGAGATGCTTCTCCCCAGGGGAGCTGCCCTTCCCGGCCCTAATCTATTAATTCCCCCAGGCATGCATTTGCATTTCCTTCCCCTCAGCTCTCCTGCTCATACTACCAGGGTCCTACATGCAATCATTGGAAGCACGCCGACTTCCCCACTTTTGCATGCGGACGAGTCAAGGTGTCTTAAGCAAGGAGGCTGACTGCCTGGCCCTAAATGTCACCACGTTTCGTCCCGACTTCCTTTATTTTTTGAAGTTTCTTCCCGTATATATATATATATATATATATATTTTTTTTTTTTTTATTCGAATGTCTCCCTCTCTCTTTGAATACCTCCTTCCCCGTGGTGTGTTCAGCACGGGGAATTTCTCTTATGAATTTTTTGTTGTGTGTTTAACCTCCTGGACCACCGTTAGGTATTGCTTTCAGAGGATTAGATGAATGATTTGTAACGTGTGTAAAAATACCATGCCTGACGCTACTCACGTTATGGAGGCCTGCATTATTATGAAATCTTTTTTTTTTTTCCTACTCTCCCCGACCGGATATCCAATGAAGTATACTCAGTCGGGGAGAGTGTCCTTTTACTCGAAGGAGGTGTCCCCCACCCGCCGGCTATACGTCCGGCACGGCAGGTTGGCCTCCCCGGTCTCGGATCTTTTGTTTCACATTGCCTGCCTCTAATTCCCCGCTTTAGAGCCAAGGTCCGGCTATGCCGTCTCCCAGCGCCTCAGAAGGGAACCGGGACTCGGTCTTTACGCCTTTGGCCTCTAATCGACAGCGCCGACCCCACAAAGAGCCTAGGCTCCCGCAGGGATGACCCCGCTGATCGGGACTTGGTCTTTTATTTTAACCCAAACTGGAACTCCACTGGAGTTCACCCCCTTCTCAGGTACCCGCATACCCGCACATAAATTATTATGAAATCTACGTAAAATTATGTTCACGCAATATTTAAGCTCAATCGGTTCTGTATTTTTTGCGTAAATGCGTAACAGACTCGCAGAAACCACTAGATTTTTATGTATACATATATGATTTTTATTTTTCCAAAGAATAAAATACTTATAAAAAAAATCGTCTCATTTTGGGAGTGTAACTTATAATTAATTTTAGTTTATTAATAAGTAAGAAAAGAGTAATGATATGATTAAAGATAAAGTTAATGAATATAAAATAAATGAGAGAATAAATTAAAATGAGAAGATGTACTGTTTAAATATTAAATTTATACAATATTCAATATTCCTATGATACTACGTGTCATTTGAGTAATAATTTATACATATTTGATCTATATTCTATTGTTATTATTATTGCTATAATTATTGTTAACAGATGTGCTGTATCCAAACTCCTTCATGTTTTTATGGCTATCAACCTACTACCTCAATATAACCTCTTGTTTTGCATATCATATACGTTTATAGCTTTTTAGAAGGATGTTAAAAAATTGTTTTTATTACGGGTAGTATACATTTTAATTAATTAATTAATTAATAAATACTTAAATGTCGTGTACATCTGTGTAAACAAATTAAACATGTCACTAACTATACATTTTATCCTCTTATTTTAAACACTGTAATATAAATTATTAAATTTACTACAAACATTGAAAATGGTAGATTATTAGTTTATAAATATGAAATATCATTAGCTAATTTATTTTATTTTGCTTCTTTTTTTTTACAAAAAAACCAAATTATTAAAATCAGTTTTATTATTCAAAAGCTTCTGAAGAAAATTTAAAATACTTAATAAGTAGGAAACATTTTATATATATATTTTTTTTAAATCGTTAAATTTGTATATATTTATGTTAAAAAAAAATACAAAAATATATTTGATTACATAAAAAAATTATTTTTTAAAAATGCTTTTATTTAACTAATATTAATATTAACATTAATAAAAAAAGGAAACAAATTACAAAAACCCTCTAAAAATTTTTTTTTATTGTCTTCAGTCATTTGACTGGTTTGATGCAGCTCTCCAAGATTTTCTATCTAGTGCTAGTCTTTTCATTTCGGTATACCCCTTACATCGTACATCCCTAAAAATTTGTTTTACATATTCCAAACGTGGCCTGCCTACACAATTTTTTCCTTCTACCTGTCCTTCCAATATTAAAGCGACTATTCCAGGAAGCCTTAATATGTGGCCTATAAGTCTGTCTCTTCTTTTAACTATATTTTTCAAAATGCTTCTTTCTTCATCTATTTGGCGCAATACCTCTTCATTTGTCACTTTATCCACCCATCTGATTTTTAACATTCTCCTATAGCACCACATTTCAAAAGCTTCTAATCTTTTTTTCTCAGATACTCCGATTGTCCAAGTTTCACTTCCATATAAAGCGACACTCCAAACATATACTTTCAAAAATCTTTTCCTGACATTTAAATTAATTTTTGATGTAAACAAATTATATTTCTTACTGAAGACTCGTTTCGCTTGTGCTATTCTGTATTTTATATCGCTCCTGCTTCGTTCATCTTTAGTAATTCTACTTCCCAAATAACAAAATTCTTCTACCTCCATAATCTTTTTCTCCTCCTATTTTCACATTCAGTTATCTTCAGTTATGTTGTTATTTCTACTAAATTTCATTACTTTTGTTTTGTTCTTGTTTATTTTCATGCGATAGTTCTTGCGTAGGACTTCATCTATGTCGTTCATTGTTAAAAACTGTAAGAAGTAAAAAATAAGAATTAAATCAAATTGAGAATTTTAAACAAAAAATAAAATATATTAGCAAATATAAAAATGAACTGAAAAGTAAAAAATAATTATATAAATATGTAATAAATAAATGTATTAATTATTAAATTTTAAAATTAAAAGTAATGAAAATATTTAGTTAAATAAAATTGCGTGGGGCAGTTTTTATAATTTATTTAAAACAACAACACATTTATTTTTACAACAATTAATCTTTATTTTCATTTTCAATAACGACGCGAGGAAGCGGAAAGGTCTGCTGGAACATCTCCAGTTGAGACTGACTAGCTACAAGTAACAATCTGGGAGAATGCACCCACTCGGTTTCTTTGTACGTGTTCTCACATAGTTGAAGTTCATCTTCGAATTCTGCTTGTATTCTAAGCCAAATTGAACGCACTCTTTCCGCTAAAAGTTTCATTTTAATTAATTATGAATTTTTGTTTAATGAATTCATAATTATGATTATGAATTATAATTAATAATTTTTCAGATTACCGTCAAAATGTAATAACTTTGTGCAAGATTTCTAAATTTAATTTTTATTTTTAATCTTATTAACCCTTAAAGGTCATCTCGGTGTAAATTTCAACAATCAGAGAATTAAAACTTGAGTTATTTTATTACAGATAAATAAAGTATATACATATACTAAACAACCTCATTAAACAAAAAATATATTTTAAAATACAGCGAATTTCAATAATACTTATTCGAAAATATTATTATAAACTAAAATATTAAAAGACTAAAACGTAAAAATATTTATTTTTACACATCGAAGTTACATACGTGTACCAAATTTCAATCATTTTCATACGATAGTTCATGAAAAATGAAAATTTTCAACTAAATGCATGAATTTGACGTAGGGGTAGCGCGTGAGGTCGTGGTGGGTGGGTCATATCAAATTCCGACACCGTAGTGCTGTATTGTCATCGAAGTTACGTGTATCAAATTTTATTGATTTTCATACGATAGATCAAAAGATATAGCAGTTGCAAGATTTGATTATTCCTAAAGCGAGATAAATAAAAGCTGTGTATGTTTATTAAGACTAAAAAAAAAGGTAAAAATATTTATTTTTACACATCGAAGTTACATACGTGTTTAAAAATTTCATTGATTTTCATACGATAGTTGATGAGAAATAAAAATTTTAAGCGACATGCATGAATTTAGCGATGGGTGTGCGGGAGGTGGGGGTGGGTCATATCAAAATACCGACACTGTAGCATTGTATTGTCATCGAAGTTACATACGTGTACCAAATTTGATTGATTTTCATAAGATAGATCAAAAGATATAGTAGCAGTTGCAAAATTTGATTATAACTAAAGCAAGTTAAGTAAAAGCTTATAAAAAAAAAAAAAAAACACGAATTGAAATAAAGATATGTTCTGTTCTTAATAAACTTCAAAATCTTTAAATTTGTATTTAGTTTCTATGAACTTTTCTTAACTGGTTTGGTTTGCTTGGCATTTCCTTCCGCCACCGATCATTCGATTGCCCTAAGACCGAATGTCTGTGGCACAAACGGCTACTGAGCCTCGAAACATATATATATATATATATATATATATGTATATATATATATGAGAATATACAGTAATTCGCAGCCACGCCTAGGCCGCTGAATGCCAGCAATTACCTGTCCACCAGAACGGACTTTACATTCTATGGATTTTATTCATAAAATTTTACTAATAATATAATTTTCTAAATTAACGTTTCACAACTTGGAGTCACAATGTTATTAAAGGGGGGAATCGGAAAATTAGCCTACAACTTTACACGTAAAAAATAGCGAAATCATTTAATGAGAAAAAAATCTGATGTAAACACCTTGTACGCCTACGAAATTACATATACACATTTTTTTTTTTAAAATGAAAAGTATATAAAATTTTATTTTACAAATAACTTATGTTATTTTTTCTTTTTTTAATTGATGTTATTGAATTATTATTTATTATAAAACTTTTTTACAATCAGAGGTTAATCATTATTAATAAATTAATATATTTAAATTAAAAAAAAAAAAAAATAAGATAAAGTTTGATTTGAACAGATGTCCCTTCTTCTTGTAAGATCCAAATATTTCATAAATTAAACATTTTTGGATATAACTCTGGAACCAATAAAAATAAGTACCACTTCTGATATATCTTTTAATTTAGTAGGTGCACAAGGAAGTCATGTGGTGCCCACATCATTTTTTTTTTTTACAAAATAAAAAAAAAACTAAAATATTAAACTCAGTTTTACTGTTTAAAGAATTCTGAAGAAAATATGAAATACTTAAAAATATTTTTATTTTTCCAATGCTTTTAATTACTTAAAGGACGTTTTTTTTTTTTTGTTTTTTTTTTTTTTATTAATTTAAGTTGAAATAGATCAAAGATATGTTTGAATAATTTTTTTTTAATTTTTATAAATAGCGTTTTAAAATATTTTTAATATTGCTTAGTGCGGATGTAATCAGTCCGGATCATTGCAATATCCGGAAAATTAAAGTTCGGATAATTGGCATCCCAGTGTAATAAAAGAAAAAATATATCTTTTATTTTTTATTGAAGTTAGTTTTGTTTTTACTATAAAAAAAACAAATAAAATGTTTTTTAAATCACTTGAAATCGGAGTGACTAGTATAAATATAATTATTTTCAAACAGGTTTCTTTTTTACAATATTGTTGATAATATTTAAGCCGCTTTTAAATTAAAATATATTATTATTTGTTAATGGTATATTTTATTTAAATCTTTCATAGCATACTTAAGTCTGGTTATTGTTGCTAAATGTTCCGTTTGAAATCTCTTATACTTTGCCTCTGACATATTTTGAATTGTTGTGGAATAAACCCCTTAAATCCTCCTCACAAACTTGACCGTTTCGTTTACAGACGAACAATTTAATAACTTAAAGGCTGTTCAATTTCAGTTTAAATGCTCTTAAAAAGTAAAACACAAATATTACTTAATTTCAATCGTAGAAATTATTTTATTAAATAAAATTTTAATTTTAAATTATTTAATGTTAGAAGTTTATCCGTTCATAAATATTCATATTATTATTATTATTATTATTTTTTTACTTTTAAGGCCGCAAAGGACTACTTTAGTCAGAATAATTCAGGTCTTTTTTGCCGATCTTTTGGCCTTTAAGTTCTTAGCTTTTATTTTCTCCCAATATTTAGTCATTCTTAATGATCTTGCTTTACGATCCTCTTCTGAATAAATTCTTTTTGTAAAATTAAAAGTTCTTATTTTAAAGTCGGTATTCCGATCTTTAATAACAAATTTTAATTTTTCGAATTTATTTAGTAAATCTTCGTAAGTCAAATTTAATTATTGCATGTCCTGTTTAAATTCTTTGATCCATAATGGCGGATTTTTTAAAGACCAAAATCGATCAATAATTCTCTTAGTAATACTTTCTTTTTCTTTTTCCTGTTTAGCCTTCGGTAACTACCGTTTAGATGATACTTCAGAGGATGAATAAGGATAATGTGTATGAGTGTAAATGAAGTGTAGTCTTGTATATTCTCAGTTCAACCGTACCTGAGTTGTGTGGTTAATTGAATCCCAACCACCAAAGAACACCGGTATCCATGATCTAGTATTCAAGTCCGTGTAAAAATAGCTGGCTTTACTAGGACTTGAACGCTGGAACTCTCGACTTCCAAATCAGCCGATTTGGGAAGACGCGTTCACCACTAGACCAACCCGGTAGGTAAGTAATACTATCCTGCGGTAATCTTAACAAGTGTGCACAGAAATAAATTCGCTTCTTTTTCTTAGTATCGATTAAGGATTCCAAGTTTTCGTACAGAAATTTATTAGGCAATAATCTCTACTGATTTTCGTGTTTATATTTTTTGGTTATGCAGGTTCTAAGAATCCTGCGTTCAACTTTAAGCAAAGGTTCAGTCCTATTTTTCTGATTTAATCTAAATAAAGTCTCGCTCGCGTAAGTAATTACCGGTTTTACCACAGTTTTGTAATGTCTAATTTTAGTGTTAATCGAGAGCGATTTTTTGTTGTAAGTATTTTTGGTTACTTGTGGCACTTTAAATAATTTATTAAGTCTTTCGGCCCAATTTTGTTTTTCGTTACGATTACAAGTAATGATCTCTCCAAGATATTTAAATTTTTCTACAAGTTCTACTTTGTTTCCGTTAATATTCACAGAATTAATAACTAATGGATCTATAGCCATCATTTTTGTTTTTTCGTAAGAAATTTTAAGTCCAATTTTATTCGCAAGTTCTTCTATACTTGTTATTTGTATTCTGGCTTCTGCGATACTATTAGCTAATAAAGCTAAGTCGTCGGAAAATCCTAGGCAATTTAAATTTAAATATTCATTTATATATGTAACAAACTTCTCTTTTTTTCAATAAAGTTTAGTACTTTTTAAGCAGAAAAGGCAACAAATTCGATTCCTACAATTTACTTTTACCGACTTTTCGAAGAAAATTACGATATTACTTTCGGTTGTATGGTGAAATTGAGGTAATGAAATTTGATTTTCTTTACGTTTTAAGATATAAAGAGTAGGAAAATAAAATATCATTAACTTACAATGTAATTTCCTTATATTAATACTAGCTTCCCGTCAATGCTTCACCTGTGCAATAAAGTTACTTGCTTTTCCCGTAGTGGTCAATCTTTTTTATTTAATAATTTTTAATCAATTAACCGGAGTCAGATCCATCCAATCATATATACAGTAATGATGCCAGTGGTTGTGTTGGTTGAACCACAGCGCCGTATTTCGTCGCATCCCTTAAAAAAATCAGAATTAAAAATACGGGTATTAAATATTTATCTGAAGAGTATTTGCAAACCCAAATCTACTGAATATCTCCTTTACTATAGTTGTGATTGGGAAAATTTACAATCATTGTAAAAAATTTTATCACCTTTCTTCACCCTATTTCATGGCCAAATTTCAAAAATCTAGAAATTGGTTTACTGATATGTAGAATATATTCACCAAAAACACATAAATTACATAAAATTTTATTTTAGTAATAACTTTGATTTTTCTTCATAATTTTTTTTAATTGTTGTTATACAATTATTATATATTATAACAATTTATTTTACAATCTGAGGTTAATAATTAATAAATCAATTTTTTTTTGTCTTCAGTCATTTGACTGGTTTGATGCAGCTCTCCAAGATTTTCTATCTAGTGCTAGTCTTTTCATTTAGGTATACCCCTTACATCGTACATCCCTAACAATTTGTTTTACATATTCCAAACGTGGCCTGCCTGCACAATTTTTTCTTCTACCTGTCCTTCCAATATTAAAGCGACTATTCCAGGATGTCTTAATATGTGGCCTATAAGTCTGTCTCTTCTTTTAACTATATTTTTCAAAATGCTTCTTTCTTCATCTATTTGGCGCAATACCTCTTCATTTGTCACTTTATCCACCCATCTGATTTTTAACATTCTCCTATAGCACCACATTTCAAAAGCTTCTATATTTTTTCATCTCAGATACTCCGATTGTCCAAGTTTCACTTCCATATAAAGTGACACTCAAAACATATATTTTCAAAAATCTTTTCCTGACATTTAAATTAATTTTTGATGTAAACAAATTATATTTCTGACTGAAGGCTCGTTTCGCTTGTGCTATTCGGCTATTCAGTGGTCCATCTTTGTTATTTCTAATACATTTCATTACTTTTGTTTATTTTCATGCGATAGTTCTTGCGTAGGACTTCATGTATGCCGTTCATTGTTTCTTCTAAATCCTTTTTACTCTCGGCTAGAATTACTATATCATTAGCAAATCGTAGCATCTTTATCTTTTCACCTTGTACTGTTACTCCGAATCTAAATTGTTCTTTAACATCATTAACTGCTAGTTCCATGTAAAGATTAAAAAGCAACGGGGATAGGGAACATCCTTGTCGGACTCCCTTTCTTATTACGTCTTCTTTCTTATGTTCTTCAATTGTTACTGTTGCTGTTTGGTTCCTGTACGTGTTAGCAGTTGTTCTTCTATCTCTGTATTTGAACACTAATTTTTTTTAAATGCTGAACATTTTATTCCAGTCTACGTTATCGAATGCCTTTTCCAGGTCTACAGGCCAAGTATGTTGGTTTGTTTTTCTCTAATCTTTAGGGACAAGGAAATTGCTTCCCTTGTCCCTATACTTTACCTGAAAACAAATTGGTCTTCTCCTAACACTTCTTCCACTCTCCTCTCAATTCGTCTGCATAGAATTCTAGTTAAGCTTTTTGATGCATGACTAGTTAAACTAATTGTTCTGTGTTATTCACATTTATCTGCCCCTGCTTTCTTTGGTATCATGACTATAACACTTTTTTTTTTGTCTGACGGAAATTCCCCATTTTCATAAATATTACACACCAGTTTGTATAATCTATCAATCGATTCCTCACCTCCGCTGCGCAGTAATTCTACAGGTATTCCGTCTATTCCAGGAGCCTTTCTGCCATTTAAATCTTTTAATGCTCTATTAAATTCAGATCTCAGTATTGTTTCTCCCATTTCATCCTCTTCAACTTTCTCTTCTTCCTCTATAACACCATTTTCTAATTCATTTCCTCCGTATAACTTTTCAATATATTCCACCCATCTATCGATTTACCTTTCGAAATCAATATATTTAAATTAAAAAAAAAAAAAAAGATGAAGTCTGTTTGGAACTGCCTCTTGTAAGATGCAAATATTTCATTAATAAAAATTTTATTTCGCTATAACTGTGGAACCAGTGAAAATGAGTAACATACGATATATTGTTGAAAAGCTCTCAACTAGGGCTTGTTACCGCAATTATGAAAAAGTTCGAAATCCAATTTTTGGGATATTGGGCTTTTTTGGATAATTTTGGTCCGGTCGATTGCAATCAAAAGTGGAGGTGCACAACTAGATGTTATATCAGTCTTAAATCCAAAGTTTCAACATTGTAAGACTAATCATTTTTTAGTTATTCGAGAAATATACGTACGTACAGATGTCACGCCGAAACTAGTCAAAATGGATATTTCCTTTGAAATCTTGAAACCGAATTTTTTTGCGATCACAATACTTCCATAACTTTGTACAAGGAAGTAAAAAGAATCCATTTAAAAATATTTCTGGCATTTTTGTAAAAATAAGTATTAATAATATAAGAACTTAAAACAGGAGCTTAAAATAAGACACGAAGCCTAAGGACAGAAAAATAAACTAATTGGTAGATTGTAGAATTTAATTTAAGGAATTTTATTTCTATTACAGAATTTATGTCATTATATATATCAAGGTACAATAGTCTTAAGCGAATTTATAAATAGATATATTAATATTCATGAAGAAGAGCATGAGATGAAAATTAAAAAATAATGGTGAAAAGGTAAAAGAAGAAAGAGAAATATGAAAACGGGAATAAAGTATAAGTATGTATTATTTTTTTAAAAAATAAATAAACAGAAATGTTCGTTTGATAAAACCAAAAATACTCTACATTTATTTTAAAATACATATATATATATATATATATATATATATAAATAAAAAAAAATCATAATCAAAGAAATATAATATATATTTCTTTATATAAAAGAAATGAAATAAGTACAAAAGCAAATTGTTTAAAAAAAACGTTAAAATGAATGAGGTCAATTCTTCAAAAGGAAACGGAATAATGCATTGAAAAAAATTTTAAATAAATATTAAGTTTAAAATACTAAGAAATAACTTTATATTTCCTTGTTTGTAAAAAGAAGGCTTTAAATAAAATAAATATTAATACTAAAACATAAAGGAATATTTCATTGATAAATGTTCTTTCCAGTTTTGATCTCTTTAATTGTATTTTTTATTTTCTAACACAGATCCTTATTTTGTTTTTATACAAGAATACTCCGACACAGGTTTGCCAATCGATATTTGTACACAATTTCAAAAATTGGTAATAGGTTTTTAAAATAGATGAGTTGATCTTAGAGTTGTCGCTATTCGTAAATTATCGGGTAAAATAAAATATTTAGATAAAGATTGTGTTCCCAGGATAGAAAAATCCTGCAGTTTCATCATTCCAATTTTTGACATTGCAATAATTACGTATTTTAATCACGTTATCTAAGTGAATAGCTTTCCAATGCATAAATTCAATAATGAAAAGCTGATTTTGAGATCTAACATATTTGTAATAGGTTGATTTCGATTTTCAGCCGAGCGAATACAGAATGTATGAAGTTTAACCGGGACATTCATAACCTGTTCTCCTCCTGAAAAAGGTTTATATAAATACAGGGTATCCCATATAAAACGCAATCCAACCTTATATTGGTAGGTATTGAAATAATAAAAAAGGCACAATGTAAATGTAATTTTTATTATTAACATCCATTACCTTACATTTACAGTAAATATTGGAAGTGGTTGCCATCTTCTTGAATACAAGCTTCAATTCTTTTTACTGCGTTTTTTGCAACGTTTTTCAAAGTTTTCGTTTATTCTCCTCATTCTCCTCATTTTGCTGAATGCTTCCTTTGCTCTAGCAATTCGTACTTTAACTTTCTGATCACACTTCGTATCTTCCTTAATAATGCACCCCAAGTACCTGAAGGATGCCACATACTCAACCTTATTTCCCCCAATCCTAATCGTTGCCCTTTTGGTTGATTTATTGTGCATTTTCCAAAATTTAATCTCGTTGTCTAATCTGGATGAAACTTTGTTCCCTAATGGGAACTTTGTTCCCTCACGGGAACAAAGTTGTACTCTTTGTAATTTTATATCCTGAACGAAGATCAGGATATAAAGTTATCTAAGGATATTTATTCAGGGACAGTTATTCAAGTTATTCTAAGACAGTTATTCAAAGTTATCTCAGGATATAAGGTTATGCAAATATTAATACCAATTTGGAAGTCGAATTGGTATTAATATTTTCATAACGCTTAGGTGGACAAAATCATAAATAGGAAGAAGAATTTTTAAGTCTACTAGAATTTATAATCGTAGACAAGTGATTCTATGCAAGAACATTCTTAAAGACTTCAAGAGCAATATACAGAATGTATAAACTTTTCTCGAGACTTTCATAATCTATTCTCACTGGTAGTTTCCAGCTAAAATTAGGGGGGGGGGTGTTGCTCCAAAATATTTTTTCTGGCCCTTTTCACGATCATGATTAAAATACAACGTTTTCTGTAAAATAAAAGAACCGAAAAAAATTAAAGAATAGAATAGTTGAAAGCACGGTAATAATTTACTCCACACTTTATCACATTGAATAAAATGGCACACGTTTTTAAACATATTGTGTTTAAAAACCTTATTCGGTTTAACAGAATAAACAATAAAATGTCAATACAGATAATATTTTTTAGTATTATTAGATAATAGGTTTATAAAATGCCCACTTAAAAACACTAGAGTCCAATGGTGCTTAACTTCAATTTCTATATACACAGAAACAAATACGTAATTAGTTTTTACTAATTACCTTCTCTTTCTCCGTCCAGCATGTTTTTGGACAGATTCAATTAGCGTGGTTGGTGAAAACCCGGGCACCCGTTGCCCTTAAAAACGAACTCTAGGAATACCATCCTCCCAAATCCTGTATAAACGTATACAAGGATCTTCTTTTAGTCGTGGTGTCCCATTCCAGCTGCCATGCTTCCATCGTAAGGTTCTGCAGTTTCTTCCGCAGGCGGGAGATGGATAATCGAACGAAATTTAGATCCGGTGCATTGTGTTCACCGTTGCGCTTTGGAACTAGCCCGGCGAGAAACCGCATCCTAAATACCTCGGCTTACCTACCTCTTTGCAATCTCCACAACATACAACGTAGGAATTCGCTGATAATGGCATTTATTTTGGGTAATTATAATGGTAATGCTGCAGTAGAATATAAAATATTCTACTATAAATAATAATAAAGTATTCCGAATCTCAGTATTCCAGATCCCAAAAGAATTAGAGCGACATTTTGCAATCTTTGAGAAACTGGTTCACCCCCTATTATTCGTACCAGCTACGCAAAATTTTTCCGGGGTAGCTGAAATCCAAATGAAATCTTTCCCTAGTATACGACGGATTTTAGAACATATATAGGGTGTCCCATATAAAACGCAACCCATCAATCACTCATCCATGAAATTTCAATTGTAAAGCTTACTCGTTACTGAAATGGACTCGTCCAACATCTGAACATCGCGGCGACGCAGTAGAACACTACCGATAGTAATACCAATGCAATCATAACGTTCAGTGTATTGCTAGAGACAAGATGGTGTTTTCGCTACATGAACATGTTTTCATTGTTGAGTCTTACTTCAGTACGAAATCAGCGGTTGCAGTGCAAAATTTGTTTCTCCATAAGTACCCAGATAAAGCAGCTCCTAACAAAACATCAGTATTAAGGTTAGTCGCAAAATTTAGAGAGACCGGTTCTGTTAATAACAAGGAACACAAAAGATCTGCGTCGGTGTTGAATACAGATACAGTCACTGAAATCAAAGACCGATTACTCGCCTCGCCAAATCGATCAGACGTTTGTCTGCTGAAATTAATTTGTCTAAATCGACTGTTCATAGGGCGACCAAACAATTACAATTACGACCTTATCGCATTCAAACGGTTCATCAACTTCTTGATCCCGACAAAGAAAAACGGCTACAATATTGTCAACGGTTCCGTCGATTTTTACGTGAGGTAATTAATGTTATGGATTCGTTATTTTTCACAGATGAAGCACGGTTTAATTTGGATAGCTACATAAACAGCCAAAACAGTAGAATTTGGAGTGCTGAAAATCCCCACGTTTATCACGAAAAACAATTACACCCGCAGAAGTCGGGCGTGTTGTGCGCGATATCGCGGAAGAAAATAATCGGTCCTATTTTTTTCGAGTACACCATTAATGCAGAACGATATCAGGATATTTTATTTCAGTTCGTCGCACTCTTGGAAGAGGAAGACAGACACTGCCGGCTACATGACGGTGCGACATCGCACTACGCAGGTTCAACTTCTGATTTCGTTGAGGAATTCTTTGGTAATCGTGTTATCGGTCGAGGCTTGTGGCCACCAAGATCTCCAGATTTGACTGCGGCGGATTTTTTTCTACGGGGTTACCTCAAAGAAAAAGGCTACATAGCAACCATGGTTTGTTGCTTTGAAAAACGTGAACGTTGCTTTGAAAAATGTGTTTTTTGACCCTATTTTTGGCGTTTTACATGGGATATCTTGGAGATATACACTTCTGGAACCTATTTTTGTCGATTTCCCAGCTCAAAAACCATAAGAAACAATTGAATTTGATTCTTAATTTACCTTCCCAGAATTTTAGGAAGCCTTAATTTACCGGGAGTAACTGAAACTCGGGCGAAATCTCTCATCCTGTATAACTCGCTAACGAAGCGTTTTCGGACCTATGTTTATATGAAGTTTTTTCTTATTTTTAGCCTCTAGAATGAGTTGTCAAAGTATTGCCCTATCCTCCTGAATCACTCTTTATATATGAAAAAAGCGTAAATTACAATATATTCAATATTGTATGTTTAAATAAATTTAACAAATTTGAAAACATAGTTATACTACAGTTATATACAAATACTCTAAACAAAATTTTCACCCGCATGCTCTTTATTTTCGTATACTGTTAATTATCCTTTATTAAATAGCAATGTTTTTGGCATTAAAGAGTAATGTGTTTTTGGCAGTTGTGTTTTTTTAAATTTTTAATATTTATTCTCGTTGTTTTAAGAAGATAAAGATAAAGAATAAAAGTTAAAGATAAATGTAATATGATAAAACGAAAAATTGATGAATAATAAATAATAAAGTTTCAAAGCGTTTCGAAAAAAAGTTAATGAATATAAAATAAGCAAAAGAAACAGTAAACAAAATGAAAAGGGTAATTTACGGCTACTAAAAATGTACAAAATTCAATGATGACATCAAAACCGAGTATTTTATTACAATTCTCTTGTCCATCAACATCCCTTCAAACGAATTCAAACGTAACCGATCACTGCCTCTATTCCATTATTATTATTATAATACTGTAAATGGAAAATTTTATATTCAATATAATATTATATTCATTTTAATAAAAATATATAAATATTATTTTATCTTCTTTTGTTTGGGTAAAAAAAGAAGTTTAGGAATTTTTTTTTCTCTTTTTTTCTACCTCACCAATTGTTCTATAAAATAGGCGACAGTATGGTATGGAAAAAAACTCCCTTTTTCAATTACTTTCCGGGCAAATATAGCTAGAAAAGCTATATTAAAAGGAAAAATACGATGATCATGTCAAAATTGGCATATTGGAATTTTTGGCAATTCTTTACGTTTTGGTGTCCAACTACATGATGATTTTTTAGTCCTGTTACCCAATTGTTAATGTCTGGTAATTTTTTTTCTAATAAAAGGAAATTTTGTTGTGTGACAAGAAGTTGGTAGCACTACTCAACCGGTTTAGATACGGCAGTGTAGGTTGATTCTCTTTGAGCTGTATAAACGTTTGTGCCGTTTCCGGTCGTGCTACGAACAGAATGTCTTTTACCATAGAACAATGAGTTTTCATTCTTGAACAATATTTTGCTACGAAATCGTATGCGAGTGTAAAAGAATAATTTCAAATTATATTTGTTGGTGTTCCTCCGCAAAAAATATGTCAATTTCTAGGCTAGCAAACCGATTTGCTACGTTTTCTGTTGCAAACAGAAAACGTAGTGGTCGACCAACTCGCTGGACAGATGACGTTTTAGATAATGTGAAAACAAGATTGCTCAATTCTCCACGGAAAAGTTTACGAAAACTTTCCACGCAAGTCAGTTTGTCATATTTGAGTGCTCAGAAAGCCGCTAAAAAATTGAAATTTTATCGGTATCGCGTACAATTAGTCCAAGAGCTTCAGTCTCCAGATTTAAACAAGCGATTGCAGTATTGCCTTTGGTTTAGGTCTCTCGTAAACGATAACGGAATCGAATTTTTAAACACAGTGTTCTTTAGCGATGAAGCTTGGATCCATCTCGATGATTAGGTGAACAGTCAAAACGAATTCAGGCGGTTGAAAATACTAACGCTTTACAAGACAAATCTTTGCATCCTGAAAAAAATGGTGTGTGGTGTGCGATATCTCGTCATCGTATAGTCGGACCCGTATTCTTTGAACAGATAGTAAACGGTGAAGTATACAGGAATATTGTGCGCCAATTTGTGTCCCTCCTGGAACCTCAAGAATGGTATTTCTGGTTTCAGCAAGATGGCGCTACATGCCAACGTCTCGAGAAACCGTGGATTTTCTGCAAGAGTTCTTTGATTATCGAATAATAAGCAAGGGCTTATTATGGGGGCCTCCAAGGGCCCCAGACCTCATATCTCCTGACTACTTTTTGTTGTGGGGCTATATTAAGTCCGAGGCTTTCAAAAATAATCCTCACACTATTGATAAACTTAAAGTCAATATTACAGACTTAATCACGAATATTTCTGATACAACTCTTAAAAAGGTTTCTGCTAATATGCTGAAAAGAGTCCGTGCGTGTATAACCTCAAGGGGGTGAGCATTTTGAGCATATTCTTTAACAATTATGTAACTAATAAAATCTGTTCTGTAAGTAACAAATACATTGTTTTATTCCACCTAAATTTCCCTTTCTTAAATTACATTTAAAATTGGGTAACAGGACTAAAAAATCACTCAGTAATTAATGTAGAAAAAAAACTGTTCAAATATTTATATGTAGTGTGTAATGACCATACTAATATTTGTTTGTTCTTTTTTTTGTTTTTTTTAAATGGGTTTAGAAGATGGAGTATATCGTAAAAACCAAAAAAAAATACAGAGGCATTTTAGAGAAAAATTTATTAACGCTAATAATAGCTATAATGTATATACAGAGTGTATCAGAAAGTTTTCCCAGGACTTTCGTAATTTATTCTACTCGTGAAAATAATGAAAAATGTCATATAAACGTAATCCTAAAATGCTTCGTTTGCCAGGTACGGCTAGTGAAATATTTCGCTTGGGTTTCAGCTACCCTGTTAAAACGAAGTCGTAATGAAATATTTAAGACGTTAATTAAGGGTAGAATTAATGATTTCTTATAGGTTCTCTCCTGAAGAATCGAATAAAATAAGTCCCAAAATCAAATCAGTAGTAGTTTTTAAGAAATCTAGGGAAAAACCAATAGAGTAGAAAACCTTGTTTGTATGTTTGATGTACAATAACTTTGTTAAATTGGTAATAAACACATAAAACTTATAGAGAATTTGATTCTGAACAAAATGGTGTAAGATAAGTTGAATAAAACAAAGAAAAGATAGAAAAAATTCGAATATTATTTAGAAACAGTGTGCTAGACCAAATTGGATTGTACTTACCAGTTTAAATACATTAAATAAGTAATTTTCTGAATTAAGTTTTTACGAATGTAAATGAAAAGTAGTTTTTTACAGTCTAAGGGGTCGAGCATTCCTTAAATGTGTGGTCAATTGAAACCTGATCACCAAAAACCACCAGTATCGATGATCTAGTATTCAAATCCGTATAAAATTAACTGCGTTTACTAGGAATTGAACTCTCGACTTCGAAAACAGCTGATTTGCGATGACAAGTTCACCACTATACCAATGAGGTGGGTTGGATGATATGTGACCTGGAATGTCATGTCATGAATCAAAGACGTACAAGCGGTGTGAAAGTGATGAAAATTTTGTGTTGGTCCATTAAATTAGTTATTTTTTTAAATTTACCAGTTTGCATATGTGAGTTTACTTGTATGTGGAAATTTAATAATATTGGTTTGCTTGGAATTTCTCACGTCACCACCCTATTCGGTCGCCCTAAAGCAGAAAGACCGAATGTCTATGCCACAAACGGCTACTGAACCTCGAAAACAGTTTAACGACCAGTATCCTAAATAGCTCCTAGAGCTTACCTAACAGCGTGAACGGATTAAGCGCGGTGCCATACACCATCGGCTTACGTGACGCAAAAAAACGCTTATTGTCATATATTTACTTAAACGGGTAGGCGCACCCCGTCAATTACTAAAAATATGTATAACATCCATAAATTAAAATTTATTTTGTCAAACAGCAATTCACTGCCATGCCTACGTCGCTGAATGCCAGAAAGTATACCTGTCCACCATATTAAAGTGCTTAGAGCCCTAACTGGCTGGTTGTCAGCCATATATCTCAAAGTTAGCTTCCCACATTAGTGCGTTAGTAGTCATTCCCTTAAGTAAACTACTGATATCAGTTGAACATAGCAACCGCATCAAGGAACTCCCACACGGTTCGATAATGCGGCTCTCGCCACATTGATTAGCCGCTTGTGAGTGGCCAATTTTCCCCTTGGAAAGTTCTAGGAAGTTCTCTAAGTTCTAGGATGGCCTGGTCTCTGGGCGCCCGCCCCCCAAGAGCAGGGCAATCAAACATCAGGTGTTCATTTGACTGGACCTCCACTCAGACGCAAAGCTCATTAGCTGCCAGTCGGAAGCGAAACAGATTTTTTTTTTGTCTTCAGTCATTTGACTGGTTTGATGTAGCTCTCCAAGATTCCCTATCTAGTGCTAGTCGTTTCATTTCAGTATACCCGCTACATCCTACATCCCCAACAATTTGTTTTACATACTCCAAACGTGGCCTGCCTACACAATTTTTCCCTTCTACCTGTCCTTCCAATATTAAAGCGACTATTCCAGGATGCCTTAGTATGTGGCCTATAAGTCTGTCTCTTCTTTTAACTATATTTTTCCAAATGCTTCTTTCTTCATCTATTTGCCGCAATACCTCTTCATTTGTCACTTTATCCACCCATCTGATTTTTAACATTCTCCTATAGCACCCCACATTTCAAAAGCTTCTAATCTTATCTTCTCAGATACTTCGATTGTCCAAGTTTCACTTCCATATAAAGTGACACTCAAAATATATATTTTCAAAAATCTTTTCCTGACATTTAAATTAATTTTTGATGTAAACAAATTATATTTCTGACTGAAGGCTCGTTTCGCTTGTGCTATTCGGCTATTCAGTGGTCCATCTTTGTTATTTCTAATACATTTCATTACTTTTGTTTATTTTCATGCGATAGTTCTTGCGTAGGACTTCATGTATGCCGTTCATTGTTTCTTCTAAATCCTTTTTACTCTCGGCTAGAATTACCATATCATCAGCAAATCGTAGCATCTTTATCTTTTCACCTTGTACTGTTACTCCGAATCTAAATTGTTCTTTAACATCATTAACTGCTAGTTCCATGTAAAGATTAAAAAGTAACGGAGATAGGGAACATCCTTGTCGGACTCCCTTTCTTATTAGGGCTTCTTTCTTATGTTCTTCAATTGTTATTGTAGCTGTTTGGTTCCTGTACATGTTAGCAATTGTTCTTCTATCTCTGTATTTGAACCCTAATTTTTTAAAAATGCTGAACATTTTATTCCAGTCTACGTTATCGAAAGCCTTTTCTAGGTCTATAAACGCCAAGTATGTTGGTTTGTTTTTCTTTAATCTTCCTTCTACTATTAATCTGAGGCCTAAAATTGCTTCCCTTGTCCCTATACTTTTCCTGAAACCAAATTGGTCTTCTCCTAACACTTCTTCCACTCTCCTCTCAATTCTTCTGTATAGAATTCTAGTTAAGATATTTGATGCATGACTAGTTAAACTAATTGTTCTGTATTCTTCACATTTATCTGCCCCTGCTTTCTTTGGTATCATAACTATAACACTTTTTTTGAAGTCTGATGGAAATTCCCCATTTTCATAAATATTACACACCAGTTTGTATAATCTATCGAAACAGATATTGGTTGAAATTTACTAGGTGATTTCGGTTTGATTTTGGATTTTGTATTGTTCTTGTTCGTGTGTGCAATGTTATGGCATTCCTGTACTTCCAATTGCATTTTCTTCGAAGTGGCAACTCACCTATCCGAGTTTTACCACTCTGAACAATGTTATTCATACGTGGAATATTCCTTAAAGACTTTTCATAGTTGATTGTCAAAGTGTCACTTGTGATGGGAGTAAGTTCCAAATTAAAACTCTGGATTGATGAGGTTGATTGATGAAAGTTGATTTGATGATTGATGAGGTTGAGAAGTTTGTTTAGATTCAATTCATCGGACAAATTTCTACTATTTATTCTAGATATTCAGGTCTACCTCAAGGAGAGTAGATCTTACTTTTGTGTGTTAAAGTTGCTATTTTGGGAAAAAAGTTAGGTTTATCAGTTTATTTACAGTGTATTTTAAAAAAAAAAAAAATCGTTAATAAAAAATTCTATTTAACTTTTTGTAACATATTTATTTTTTATTTATTTTGTTATCCTTTCAACGACAATACTAAGTAAAAGAAGTATATTAGAGAGAAAGAAAACAAGAAAAAAAATAAAATCGTGTGTTAAGGGTAAGAATTCTTTACAACGCTTTTAATGTTAGATAGAATCCACTGGCTTTGAATTAAGACATTACTTTAGAAGCATAGTGTGAACTGTGTAAACGTGTGGAAGACAAGTTGATGCAATTTGCTCCAACGGACTACTTTTTACTTTTTCTACTTCTATTTATTCGTACTTTTCTTCTATCTCTCATTCCATTTTTATTTTACTTTTCTACCTACCTATATCTACCACTTTCTCCTTTAGATTTACATTTAGTTTGAATTATATACAATTCTTAGGTATAAATAGGCCATATATTTTTTGTTGTTATAAATGATTTTTATTTAATTTTACATTTTCATCTCAAATACTTTTCTACGATATTTTTTTTTAATTTCCTAGTTTTGTTTATTTCAATATTGATTACGTGAAATTGGTATAAAATACTAATTATTGTTTATATAAAGAAAGTTATTAAGTATTATATTATAAATAAATCTATTATATGCAACATAAAAAACTTGAATTATGCATGCGAATATGAATGAAAAGTGTCAAAATATTCGACTTTAAATAATAAAATTAGTGATTTTTTTTTTTTTTTTTAATTTTAAAATCGCCATACAATTAGTCTGTAGTTGAATAACATATCGATTAATTCGATAATTAACTATCATTTAACATTTTGTTACTTTTGTAAACGAAAACAATCAGGTACTGTTCCAAATGTTCGGTAGTAAGATTGTGTTTTCGATGACTCAAGATATTTTTATAAGTGGAAAAGGATCGTTCTACATTCACTAAAGTAACAGCGGTATTTGAATTTGAATGCTACGTTAGCACGTATTTTTTGGCAAAAGTTCATCCGTCCCATTAATAAAATTATTTATTGGACAAAAATTCGAGTGCTGCAGTAGACGTGCGCGAAGCAGAAAGGTATCATCCGTCCTTGTGTCGCGTGAGTCTGTGTTTTAGTTGGCCTCATAATAATATTATCCTACTAAGATAATGCGCGGCTGCTAAGTGCGCTCTAAGAGCCGTGCGTCTATTTGGTTTGGCCCACTATAACGTAAAATTTTATTTATTAACTAGGTACCTACCGAAAACTATTGTTTATATAACGAAAATATACACCATCACTAGATTTTAAGGAAAATATGCAATAATCGGATAGAAATTTATTAATATGCAATTGCATATGTATATGGAAATATTCAAATGCAAATAATCCAGTCTCTAATTATAAAGCATATAGATTGATTCACGGTGATAATTTGTGAACTCCTTTAAGAGCTTATATGTAAGGAAAAAATTTCATAAAAATATATGTCCCAGAACGCTGAAAAAAATAAAAATAAAAAACTTAAGAATTATATTGTATTAATTTACAATAATTATTCGAAAATTCTACCATTAACATCGATGCACTTTTTCAAATTCCTTACATTCTCTGTCGCCGGCCTAATGTTTTTTTCCGCGTTCCTTGATGAGGGCTGAAAAATTAAAAATGCGAGCAGTTTATCAAGTGTGCCTATTTTTTACTTGTATACATCGCATTACATTCATCCACAAACACAGTAATCCAACAGATTAAATCAAGCAACAGTTAGTGTTGCCAACTTCATTTTTCAAAAGGTCTAAATTTATTTTTCTAAAAAGTTATTTTCAATTTTTATAAATTCATAATATTTTTCTGTTTTTTTTTTTTAATAATAAAAGTTGATTTTATTTTTCAAAGACTCTATTACATTAATTTTCTCATAATTAAATTAACTTAACAGGTAAACCAGAGATTTTATTGGTAAATTAATAGTTATTTTATTCTAAAACCTAAAAAAATATATTTTCCGATAAAACGTTTTACCCCGTTTTTTTAGAGATAAAGATTTGGGATTATTTTCAATCAATTTTTGAAATCAAATCCCATAAGGAAACATTAAATTTACCCTTAATTTATATACGAAAAATTTTAGTAACGTTTAATTTCACAGTAGGAGCAGAAAATAGGGCTAAATGTTTCGCGAGCTGAAACTCGCTAACGAACCGTTCTCTGACCTATGTTTATATGAATTTTTTTTCTTATTTTTGGCTATAGAATTATCTCCTGATAGAATTCCGAGCAGTTTGGAATTACTTTGTATATTTAAACATATAAACAATTTTTAAATAATAATAAGTGTATTGCCCAAAGGCAGGGTTTCACATGTCCGCCCTCTATTCTGTGCCATCCGTTTCATTTTATGGTAACTTCCTTCCCTTTTTATATTTTTACTAGTCGCAGATCTAGTTTGCTACTTAGCACTCTTCTTATTCTGCTGAATACTTCCTTTGTCCTAACAATTCGTACTTTAACTTCCTGATCACATTTCATATTATCCTTAATGATGCATCCCTTGTACTTGAAGGATGACACTTGCTCAACTTTATTTCCCCAAATCCCAATTTTTGACATTAGTTTGATTTGCTAATTATCATGCTTTTTGTCTTCTTTGTATTTATCTTCATCCCATATTCCTCGCAGGTTTGATTTATTCTTCTCAACATTTCATTCATCATGTACTTACTGTCTGCTAACACTGCCAGTCATCAGCGAACCCAATGCACTCTATATTTCTTCCTCCAATATTTACATCCTTATTACCAGACTGTTTATAATTATCCCTTCCAGGTAACAGTTGAACAGTTTCAGTAACATGCAACATCCCTGCCACACCCCTCTCCCAAGTCTACTTTCCTCCGATAACTCATTCCCAATCGTTATTGATCTCTTTTCCTTCCAAGCAAATCATTTTTCTTTTAAGATTCTCAACAATTTATCCCATTACACCTTGTCAAATGCCTTCTTGAGATCTACGAAGACAACAAATAAATCTCTTTGCTTTTCAATATAACATTCTCCGATCACGTTTATTAACCCTGTTGCATTTCTTGTACCCTTCCTTCCCATTTTGAAAGATGTATTATGTTGTTTTTTTTTTTAACTAATTAATTGCATTTTTCATTTAATTTTGTTACAGGTATCATTTTTCTCAACGAGCCCAGAATTAAGTAACAAACAACGATTTGAATATTTTACCAGAACTATACCATCAGATCATCATCAGGTGAAAGCTATGGTTGAAATTGTTAGAAGATTACGTTGGAGTTATATATCTATTATTTACGAAGAATCTAATTACGGAATAAAGGTAACGTATTTATTTCATATATTATAATTTTTTTAAAGAGGTAATTTATTTAGTATTCATATATTTGTTTTAAATTTATCTCATATTCAAAGAAAAAATAATGAAAACTGAAATATTAGTTCAAAATTCATTACCGCTTGGAAATTCGCGAATGAACTTGATGATATTCATTTTTTTAGAATTATGCTATTGAATTAATGTAAACGACCCTTTGTAATATGCACGGTGAGTTCAAAAGGCAATGCTGTTATTTTCAATTTATCCTATCACGAGTTGTTCGTTTAAAGTCCTACGGTAGATAATTGATCTTTTAATATTCAATTTAATTGTATATATATTGTATATGTATATATATATATACATATATATATTTACACTTTTTTTTAATATACCTGATGATAAAGGATACCAGAAAAAAATGTTTTATAAAAAAGATAAAAAGGCTTTTTTTATTAAAATAAATTAAAAAAGTACTGACGATATATTTTAGAAGTTTCTTACAAAAAAATTAATAAATATAAAATAAAAAGGTTTAATAATAGACGAAATAACAATCTAAAATGGTTCGGATAAGAAAGCTGTTATAATTTTTTATACAGACTGTCTCACAAAGAAGCAGTAAAAAACTTCAGAATATATTTTATAAAAATTGGAAAAATAATCATTTAAAAATTTCTTATCATTATATGGAAGTGAAACTTGGACAATCGGAGTATCTGGGAAGAAAAGATTAGAAGCTTTTGAAATGTGGTGCTATAGGAGAATGTTAAAAATCAGATGGGTGGATAAAGTGACAAATGAAGAGGTATTGCGGCAAATAGATGAAGAAAGAAGCATTTGGAAAAATATAGTTAAAAGAAGAGACAGACTTATAGGCCACATACTAAGGCATCTTGGAATAGTCGCTTTAATATTGGAAGGACAGGTAGAAGGGAAAAATTGTGTAGGCAGGCCACGTTTGGAGTATGTAAAACAAATTGTTAGGGATGTAGGATGTAGAGGGTATAATGAAATGAAACGACTAACACTAGATAGGGAATCTTGGAGAGCTGCATCAAACCAGTCAAATGACTGAAGACAAAAAAAAAAAAATTTCTTCGGAAACGTTTAATTTTTCATTTGAGGTTTCGAAAAACCATTTCTTTGATTTATCTTTAAGGATAAAATAAAACCGTACTGAAATCCTTTGAACTTAAATATGGAAAAATTTATTAGTATCATATGGTTTTTGACCTAAAAAAATGAATCAAAAAACTGTTTTTGTAGTAATTTTTTTGAAAAACTTTGTGCAATTCAAAATTAGTATTGCAAAACATTTTTTTTTTCAGATTTGACTTACAATAACTTGTTAAATTGCCATTAAACATATACATTTTGTAAAAAAATTTATGCAAAACATTTTTTTAACTTTAAGGAAACGAAGAAAAGTTTAACAAATTTCTTTTAAATGTTCCTTTTTTTCAAAAAATATTTTTTTTTATACATACGAGGGATATTTCTAAATTAAACACCGCTGGGAAATTTTTCTCCTTAAGGTTGGCGAACCTGTAACTTCATAGCCACGCTAGTAATGTACTACTGCATTGTTGTCTGTAACTTGTTGCGTTGTAGTATCTTTGATTAGGTGTGAGTTATTACGTTATAAAATGAATAGGAAAATCGATGTTGCCTCCGACTGTGAAATACATGGAGACATACGTTTTTTAACCATCAAAACGTTAAGCCGGCTGAAATTCATAGGCAGTCGGTTGCTGTGAACAATAATAATGTAATGAATGAAAGGAACGTTCGAAAATGGTGGTGAAAAGTTTAGAAATAACAGAATTAATCTGCATGATGAAGAACTTTCGAAGAGGTCACCGATAATTACCAAGGACTTGTTAAAACGCATCGATGATGAAATCAGAAAAGATCGTTGCTTAGCGATTTCCGACCTGGCCAATATTTTTGCTGATGTTTCAAGAATCATTATTGGTTGCATTGTTCATGACCGTTTAGGTTTCAAAAAGGTTTGTACACGTAGAGTGCCGCACATCTTAACGGAACGTCACAAAAAAATCCGAATGGGATCTTGTTTGGAATTTTTGATGCGCTACGTAGAAAAAGGGGATAAATTCCTTAATTCAACTGTTTCCGGCAATGAAAAATGGATTTCCTATTATACGCTACAGAGAAAACGGCAGACAGTAAAGTGAACGGCATCCTTAATCACCAACCAAATCAACAAAGGTTAAGCCACAGCCATTTGGACGCAAACTGATAGCCACAGTCTTTTGTGATCGGTTTAGCATACTGCTGATTGATTTCATGCCACGTGGAACAACTATAAATTTTGAAACCTACTGAGAAACTCTATGTAACTTACGGCGCGCTATTCAGTTACTACGACGTGGGGGCTGACCGACGGCGTCGTCCTGTTGCACGATAATGCACGTCCACATGTTGCGGATCCGACACGTGTTTTACTGAGAATATTTGGATGGAAAATTTATGATTACTTACCATATAGTCAGGTCTTAGCTCCTTCTGATTACCATTTGTTTGGGAGATTGAAAGAATTTTTGAGCGGTTAGAATTTCGTGAGTGACGATGAACTTAAAAATGCTATTAAGTAGTGGCTAAATGTACTGGCGGAGAAGAATACAACGAGGGTATATTGAAGCTGGTGTATCGCTACGATAAATGTCTTAATTCATGTGGCGATTATATAGAGAAGTAGAATAAGGTATTTAGTTTAAGAGAAATAAAACATATTTACCAACTTTTCAGAATAAATTTTTTCTTTGCAATGAAACGGTATTTACTTTATAGATAATCTTTCCTATTTTATATTTAAGTTTTATACTTAATTTTATCTTACTGAACATAATTTTTTTATGTCATAATAATTTGATAATTTGTTTCAATTTAAAAAAAAATAATAAGTACAGACAAAATTATACCAATAAAAGTTTGGCGAAATTAGTTTTTATCAAGGGTTTTCTTATAATCGAAATCCTGTATAGGTCAAATATAGTAATTTAAATTTGACATACTTCCCGTTATCCAATCAAGCTGAAATTTTGCACAAAGCTTCGGTTGTGATGACAGTATAATGTAGTATATTTAATATTGCTCTAAAACCAATAAGGTGAACATTCTGATCACATATTTCATTGTATGCATAAGGATAACAAATCATATGTTTTGGTTATAGTGTTGCAGTAAAACGATTTTGTTACAATAACGAACTGGATTTGTCACTATAAACTATCGTTACTCGCCAGTATTAGCGTTTCAGCCTTTCATCCGTAGGTCCCGGGTTTGAATCCCGGTCAGAAATGGCATTTTCACACGCTACTTGACATTAATCTCATTCTCGGTAGTAATACATAATGTTGGATCCGGTGGTTAAACAAACAAACAAACAAACAAACGAAACATAAAATAAAACCCCTAACTTTACTGATTTATTACTGTCAGTTATCTGATTCTGTTGCGATGACAAATTGATTTGTTATCCAAGTTTTTAAGTAAATGAACTTACTATAACAAAATGATTTGTTATAACAAATTGAAGTGAAACTTGGACAATCGGAGTATCTGAGAAGAAAAGATTAGAAGCTTTTAAAATGTGTTGCTATAGGAGAATGTTAAAAATCAGATGGGTGGATAAAGTGACAAATGAAGAGGTATTGCGGTAAATAGTTGAAGAAAGAAGCATTTGGAAAAATATAGTTAAAAGAAGAGACAGACTTATAGGCCACATACTAAGGCATCCTGGAATAGTCGCTTTAATATTGGAAGGACAGGAAGAAGGAAAAAATTGTGTAGGCAGGCCACGTTTGGAATATGTAAAACAAATTGTTAGGGATGTAGGATGTAGATGGTATACTGAAATGAAACGACTAGCACTAGATAGGGAATCTTGGAGAACTGCATCAAACCAGTCAAATGACTGAAGACAAAAAAAAAATAAATTCATTTGTCATCCCGTTTTTTTTTTGTTATTTAACAAAATAATTTTCCTCGTTTGAGGATAGTAAAGATTCTAATGAGAACAAAAAATGAAACCAAAGAATACAAAACAAAGAGAAAATACAACACAACGTAAAAGGCGGTTAGAGTAACCTATCAAAAAAACCATGAAAGGGAGCGAATGAAAGTGAAAAGACGAAGTGAGTTGATTTTTTACTTTTATTTTTTACGTAGCGCCAGTAGAGTTAGATAGAATGAAAAGTCGGCCTCTATGGCACGAATGATAGCGTCTCGGCCTTTCATCCTGAGCACCCGGATTCGAATCCCGGTCAGGCATGACATTTTCACACACGCTACAAATCATTCAACTCATCCTCTGAAGCAATACCTAACGATGGTCCCGTTAAACAAAAACAAAAAACCATAGTATCGAGAGTTCTTTCAAGAATCGATTACGAATTCGATATTCAGAGGGTGTAATCCAACACTTTCGATACAAATCCCGATATGTTTAAAAATAAATCGAATCCATAATACTAGTCGGATTCGTTTTGATAGCGATAGGAATTGTACATATTCGAATTCCTTTTATCTTAATTAAAAAATACCTTTTCTTTGATATAAAGAAAAAACCGTACAAATAATAACGCAGCGCTAGTAGAGTTATATAGAATGAGAAAAAATTGTAAACCAATGTGAATCAATTAATGGCATTTGAATGAACAAGTTCGGGGGAAGGCTAAAAAGTAAAAAAATAAATAAATTTTAAAAAAAATTTAAACAATGGTTTCCTTTTAAAATGAAATTTCTCTAAAAAGTAGAAAATAATTTTTCAATTATTATAAAAATATCAAAAATAATTTTCAACATTTGCAAAAAGAAAACCATTGAACGCTTATAAAATTTTACTGAAGAATTCGAATAGATGTTCTACGAGAATTTATAAAGGTAAAAATTTGAAATTAAATTTATTAGACAAAGTAATATTTCATGAGAGCACAATAGTTTTCTTTTTACAAGTGTTTAAAATTATTTTGATTATTTTATAATCATTAAAAAATTATTTTGTGCTTTTTAGAGCAATTTTATTTAAAAGAAAACCATTGTTTTATTACTATTTTTTTTTAAATTGATTTATTATTGTAATGATAATAATATAAAAGTTTCTAAAAAATAAAAGTAAAAAATATTTTTAAAAGTTTCAAAGGCATATATGTGAAACTAATCTGTATATGTATAGGAGAAATAAGGAGTTTACAAATACTTAATTATTTCTTTTTTCAAAAAAAAAAAAAATGGTATATTACGAGTTATTCTATTTTTGAAAGTGTGTATGTGTGTTTTTGTAGGAGTAAGGTATAAAAAAAAAAAAGGTATATGGATCTTCATTTTGCGCGTCAAGAAAAACCAGATTATAGCTTAATATAGAGCCATATAAGCTGGAGGTTTCTGTTATAGGTTATCTGATAAATCGGGTTATTTTCCACCAGATGGCACAATAGTTCCATTAACTTGTATAAGAGTATATATATATTTTTTTATTATATTGCCTACGGCTTTTCATTTTCAAGGACACAATCTTTTTTTTTATTTTAAGGTCAAACAAAAAAAAAAAACAATAAATTCTTAAATAATTTTAAGTACCATATATTTTTTATTGTTTCGAATTTTTATTTACAATCTGTTGTATTTTTATAAGAACAGTATATAAATTATATCATGAATATACACTTTTAAAAGGAATTCCTATTAAAATACCTCAAAAAATTATATATTAGAACTATGGAGAACTTGGGTAGAGTGTAGTACTCACACTAGGTAGTTTTGAAGAACTGTTTAATCCGTAGTATAGCAGTAATAGTACAAGGTGAAAAGATAAAGATCCTACGATTTGCTGATGATATAGTAATTCTAACCGAGAGTTAAAAGGATTTAGAAGAAACAATGAACGGCATAGATGAAGTCCTACGCAAGAACTATCCATGAAAATAAACAAGAACAAAAGTAAAGTAATGAAATGTAGTAGAAATAACAAAGATGGACCACTGAATATGATAATAGGAGGAGAAAAGATGATGGAGGTAGAAGAATTTTGTTATTTGGGAAGTAGAATTACTAAAGATGGACGAAGCAGGAGCGATATAAAATGCCGAATAACACAAGCGAAACTTCAATAAGAAATATAATTTGTTTACTTCAAAAATTAATTTAAATGTCAGGAAAAGATTTTTGAAAGTATATGTTTGGAGTGTCGCTTTATATGGAAGTGAAACTTGGACAATCGGAGTCTCTAAGAAGAAAAGATTAGAAGCTTTTGAAATGCGGTGCTATAGGAGAATGTTAAAAATCAGATGGGTGGATAAAGTGACAAATGAAGAGGTATTGCGTCAAATAGATGAAGAAAGAAGCATTTTGAGAAATATAGTTATAAGAAGAGACAGACTTATAGGCCACATACTAAGGCATTCTGGAATAGTCGCTTTAATATTGGAAGGACAGGTAGAAGGAAAAAATTGTGTAGGCAGGTCACGTTTGGAATATGTAAAACAAATTGTTAGGGATGTAGGATGTAGATGGTATACTGAAATGAAACGACTAGCACTAGATAGGGAATCTTGGAGAGCTGCATCAAACCAGTCAAATGACTGAAGACAAAAAAAAAGCAGAAAACAATAACAGGAATCATAGAAATTGTAAAATGAAAATAAACACTGAGGAAGAGAATGTAGGTCCAGAATATGTAGCCGCTTAGTCTTTTTACATCCTCAATGTCGTCCAGAAGGAATACGGCCAGTTGGTTAACGTGGTTATTTAACCGAAGTTCATATTTCGAACTGAAACGTTGTATTTCTTCCTTGACGCACTGTAGAGTACGAAATGTTCGTGGATTTTACTGTTTTTATCAAACCACGGCGTTACAGCTATACAACTCCTAGTTTGTCTGAAACCACTGTATTATTTAAAAATTTGATTTGCTTCACGTACCCCATAACTGGACGCCATATATCCATATCATCAAAAAAGGTTACAGAAATTTAAAAAAAAATACAGTAACTACTATAGATAATAAAAGGAGTATTTTTTTTTTTAATTCACCAACCCAAAAATGTTTTTATACATACCATAAATCTACGGATTCTCATAAACGTTTTGAATTAATTAGCTAGTTAAATGCTTACTAAAATTGATGATGAAACATTTTTAAAACGTGTTATATTTACAGATGAAGAGAATTTCTTTGTCAATGGTTGTGTAAAGCGGTATAATTGTAGAATACGGGGATCTCAGCGATCCAATGAAATTATTGAAAATGTCAGAGATTCCCAAAAATAAACGTGTGGTGCAGTTTGATGTCCGTTCCTGTAATCTGCCCATTCTTTTTGAATGATCCTACTAAAAGGGAATATTTATTTAGAATGCAACAACTGTACGTTTTCCAATAAGGTTGACCAAATTGAACAAGAAAGGAACGTTGCTGTAATGTTTCAGTATGATGGTGCGCCCCACACTTTAGCTTAAGCGTTCGACGCACTCTCATTTGGTAGGGCCGGTCCTGTGCTTTGGCATCCGGAAAGTTCAGATTTGATACCCCTAGACTTTTTTTTATAATGATACGTTAAAAACATTGTCTGCAGTGAAAATATCAAGGATGAACAACATTTAAGACAACGGGTCACGGCTGTTATTGCCATAGTTATGCCTTTGATGATCTAGTGGACTGGACAAAAGGCGACTATCTACTAGATATTTGCAGAGCAACCAACGGAGCTCGTATTGAAACATTCTAAGGTATGTACAAAAGACTTTTTGAGTTGGTGGATTACAAAAAAAAATACTCGTTTGATTATCTCTAGTAGTTTTTGAGATAGGATTTTTTTAAATTGATGTAACGTTTTTCGAAGGCTCTGTATATGAACATAATAGTAGGTTATTAGACAAAGATAATTCAGACTTTCTGCTCAACAACTATGTTAAGTTGCTTTCTCTTCTCCTTTACATGAATCTTCTACGCCAAACGACGATCCAGGTATTTTTTACCTGATGATTATAAAAGGACTTCACAAGTTTCAAAGGATATAATTGACTGAGATAACTTACAGATTCGGTAGAGGTTTCATTTCATAGAAAAACACCTTTCAAAACAGCAATTGCTGTTACAGAAGACGGATTTGACCTAATTGACGCCTGGCGTCGAGAATGGACCACAAAGCAGAATAACCAAATCCCATGTATTACTCAAAGGCCGCCGGGTTTTGCCACGTAAGACATGGTCAACGCTAAACAGAATACGGACTCATCATGGTAGGTGCCCCTATTTCCTGTATAAATGGGGTAAAACACTGACGCCCCTTTGTGAGTGTGGTGAAAATCAAACTATCAGACAGATCACAGAAGTTTGCCCTAAGTTAATTTATGACGGGAATCCTGAAGATATCCTGATGGCGACTCGAGAATCGATAACATATATTAGTTTGTTAAATCTTGGTTTATAATTTTGACTGTAATTGGTGTTATGTTTTAGTGCCATACGCTAAATAAATAATAAATAGAAAAACACATCAACTTCTCACCTAACATTTACTTTCTTCAATTTGTCATCCATTTTTACTGCGACATACATCCCGCCTGAAGACGATTTCATTCCGGGCTGAAGCCAGCAAGTCGGGCGTTACCTTGATAGCTGGGATGTTATTCGAAATCTTAGCTCGACAAGATCAGCAGGAAAAGGTGGTACATAAACCAATTCGAAACTAATGAACTATGCGGGTCAAAACTTGATGTGATTTGCTGTGAAACGAGACCTCAACCAGTCTTATAAACTTGTGAAGTCCTTTTTAATCAGCCGGTTCTTTCAGTATGCGGATTTAAAATCCCATCGAGGTGGATCTGTGGGCAGTTTCCTCTTTCTTTTTTTTTCTTTTTCCTGTTTAGCCAACGGTAATTAAATTTCAGATAATACTTCAGAGGATACATGAGGATGATATGTATGAGTTTAAATGAAGTGTAGTCCTGTACAGTCTCAGTTCGATACATTCCTGAGATGTGTGGTTAATTGAAACTCAACCACCAAAGAACATCGGTATCCACGATCTAGTATTGAAATCTGTGCAAAAATAACTGACTTTACTAGGACTTGAAGTTCCAGCTTCATACATCCCAATCTCACCACCCACTGGGAACGCATACATCCCCCTGGGAACGCCATTTTGGCGTTCCCAGCCAGTTGTTGATTTCATTTAATTCGGATTATAGATTAGTCGAGGCCATAGTTGGTTTATCATCAACTTTTTAACATTTGTAAATTTTTTAAACATAGATTAAACGAATATTTCGATTAAAATAAAATCTCTAAAGAAGAGATCGTCTTTTCAAATGTATGAATTCTACCACGAACAATCTTTGTAACATTTAAAAACAATTTTTAAATGGGCATCTTAGATTTAAATGTAAGACTGGTTGATAAAAATAATCAATTTATAATTTTTTTTTTTTTTTTAATTAAAATACAATAACACTTCCTGTTTTATGACGTAAAACATGCATTTGACGTTATATAAATGAACTTGATTCAGAATCACAGCTTGATATTTTCTCCATTATATTAATATGAACTTGAAACTAATATCTGAAGTTGTTATTACTTGGAAAATTTGATATTTTATTTGTTTATAGAAATACATTTTGTTGTAAAGTATTGATTTAAAAAAACGTTATGTGTATATATATATATATATATATATATTATTATAAAGTTATATATTATTTAAAGTTAAGTTATATATATTTTATTAATTTCCTGATATAAAATATCAAAGATAGTAATGTATATTAAAAAATATAATCTATACTAGAAATATACTCGTACATCTAAAACTAACATAAGTATAGAACAGAAATTATATTTAACTTCTGAAATACATAGCGTAGTTTTTCCTAAATACAGTTACAGGACTTTCCTGTCACGCGGCTTTTTTCTGAAGGACGGTTTAAACTTGCACGCGCGTGCACATACACACACACACAAACTTAATTTAAAATATTTATCATTTTTAAAAAATATTTTTTGTTTATCTAATTTAATGATTCTAAGTAAAGCGCTTGCGTATATCGTATTTCATTCACGTGGGTGTGGTAGTACTAGCGGCCACTTTAAATACTTTTTTACACTTTAAATATTATTCATTTATTTAATTCTACCGCTCACCTGTGACGTCACAAACATAACATACGACTGCAACAGCTTTACGTCAATTCCACGCTAGCGCTCCTTATTGTGAGAGGGGTTACTATTGACACAGTATACCCACTTAGCCACTACTTTATTTAGATACATTTTTGGGGTGGGAATGTGATTTTCAAAAATTTTTTTTTAAATATTATTTTTTTATTTTTTAATAAATGTGCATAAGAAAATAAGAACTGAATTAGGCAAAATCTCTAGATACTGAGGGTGACCTTGTTTTATAGCCTTGACCTTTTATGTTGAAAATTTAATGGCATCAATGCCCCACATATAAAAATATTTTGATCAAGTTTGGTAGTTCTCAAGATGTAAAGAATGCAAGACTGAACACACACACGTACGTACAAACTTCCGGTTTTTTTTAAATTTTTTGGGTTCTTTAGATGACAAAACGTCAAGTTCCGGTGAGAACCTCACATGCCCAAATTGGATCGATTACAATAATTTCTCTTCTAAAGCTATACCTCTGCTTTAGCGCTAGACGAGGAAAGTAATAAAAAAAAATAATAATAATAATATAAATTCATAGTTATTTGCTTACCCGCATTTTTTTCTTTCTTTTTACTACTGTGTTCAAATAGTGTCAATATCTATTAAAATCTATTATTCGAATATGTTTCATAAAATTTTAATTCTAAACTAAAATTCTCATATTCAAATACCATATACTTAATCTTGTATACATATACAGAATGAAACACGAAATTTTTCCTGGACTTTCCTGTGAAAATAATGGAAAAAAGCCCAAAAAGTAACATATGTTCTAAAATACTTCGTTTCGGAATCGCGGCTAGTCAAATATTTTGTTCGGATTACAGCTACCTCGGTGAAATAAGGTAGTACTGAAATTTTTTAGAACGATAATTAAGGGGCAAAATTAATAATTTCTTATGTTATTTAATCTAAAAATAAAATAGGTTCCAGAACCTTGCCTACAGTAGTTTTTGAGAAATCTGGGAACATTGAGAAATCAATCTTTTTTATAAATCTATAGTTTTATTTATTATTTAATTTTTATTCTATTATTTAAGGTTACACAAAGTAAAGAGTAAATCTTGTAAACTGTTATCAGTTTCAGACAACCGGTTACAATGTGTATAGTAACATTCAGAGCTACATAAACGTGCTCAGTCAGTACTCTTCTATTAGTTTCTTCCTACGGGAGAGAGACTGCATGTATTACCAGTTAATAATTATTAATAAATCAATATATTTAATTTTTTTTTAAAAGTTTAAAAAAATATATGTACGAGTATATAAAGTTTGATTCAAACCGATGTGCCCTTCCACTTCTAAGATCCAAATATTTCATTAATTAAAATTTAATTTGGCTATAACTCTGGAACCAGTGAATGTACCACTGTCAACGATATACCACTTATGGTATATCGTAGCTCTCAATGAGGTCTTATAACTGCAGTTAAGAAAAAGTTCAAAATCCACATTCTTTTGGATTTTGGAAAGGTTTTTTTTTGGATTTTGGGCCTTTTTGGAAACTTTTGGTTTAGTCGATTACAATCAAAAATGAAGATGAACAGCTAGATGTTACAACTGTCCTAAATTCAAAATTTCAACATATTACGGGTAATCGTTTTTGAAGTATGCGAGATACGATCGTACGTACGTACAGACGTCACACCAAAACTAGTCAAAATGGATTCAGGGATGTTCAAAATGGATATTTCTGTTGAAATCCGAAAACCGAAATTTTTCGCGATCACAATACTTCTTTTATTTCGTAGACGCAAGTAAAAATAAAATATATGGTTATTAAGTGGGATTCGAACCGATGTGTCCGTGGTTACCGATCCGACACGTTCTCTTACACCACATAACTACATGAGCGACGTGAAAGAAAATTAATATATAAACAAATATAAAATGCTAATCCGGACACAACAAAAAAAATGTGATACAATGTGTGGTGTCCACTACAATGAAATTGTATAACTATGCAATTTATTAGAGAATTGGAGAATCCTATCTCACTTTCACATGAAATAAGTTTAAATGAAGTGCAGAAGAAATGTGTATGTGTAATTTAATATGCGTAAAAGGAAGTCATGTAGTATCCACATCATATATTTTTTTGTTGATATTTTGTGAATATATGAAAATTTAATACAAAAGAATACATTTCAAGAGTAGCTAATGATATTTTATTATTACATTTTTTTTTTCTGTTGGTATTATTTTTTTTTTATACTGTGGAATACAACTCTTTCTCTTTGATCTGAACACTTTATAAATACCATGCGTGGGTGATGGTAGGGAGTTGTTATATATCAATAACAAATTTTAAATTTTTCATATCGAACGTAATAGTTTTTTTTTTTATGTTCTGTTATATTACATATGACTTTAAACAAATATATTTATTTTTAAATAAATACTGTCATCATATTTATCAATGTGATGAATATTTTAAAAATTTAGTGGTATGTGTTATATATACCTGTAGAATTACTGTGCAGTGGGGGTGAGGAAGCGATTGATAGATTATACAAACTGGTGTGTAATATTTATGAAAAAGTGGAATTTCCGTCAGACTTCAAAAAAAGTGTTATAGTCATGATACCAAAGAAAGCAGGGGCAGATAAATGTGAAGAATACAGAACAATTAGTTTAACTAGTCATGCATCAAAAATCTTAACTAGAATTCTACACAGAAGAATTGAGAGGAGAGTGGAAGAAGTGTTAGGAGAAGACCAATTTGATTTCAGGAAAAGTATAGGGACAAGGGAAGCAATTTTAGGGCTCAGATTAATAGTAGAAGGAAGATTAAAGAAAAAAAAAACCAACATAGTTGGCGTTTATAGACCTAGAAAAGGCATTCGATAACGTAGACTGGAATAAAATGCTCAGCATTTTAAAAAAGTTAGGGTTCAAATACAGAGATAGAAGAACAATTGCTAACATGTACAGGAACCGTTCAGCAACAGTAATAATTGAAGAACATAAGAAAGAAGCCGTAATAAGAAAGGGAGTCCGACAAGGATGTTCCCTATCTCCGTTACTTTTTAATCTTTACATGGATCTAGCAGTTAATGATGTTAAAGAACAATTTAGATTCGGAGTAACAGTACAAGGTGAAAAGATAAAGATGCTACGATTTGCTGATGATATAGTAATTCTAGCCGAGAATAAAAAGGATTTAGAAGAAACAATGAACGGCATAGATGAAGTCCTACGCAAGAACTTGCATGGAAATAAACAAGAACAAAACAAAAGTAATGAAATGTATAAGAAATAACAATGATGGGCCACTGAATAATTTTAATTTATATATATATATATTATATATATTTAATTAATAAGTTTTTAATTTCTTTTCTCCGTTCTCTTACTAAGTTTTCAAGGGCATATCCATTCATTCATTGTTTTCTGCCATTGCAGATCTTGTCACATTTATTGCTCTCAACCTTGTTCTGTTCTTTTCTAACCTCTTTTTTTCAGCATTTTTTTTTAATTTTCCATTATCTCATCCATCATTTGATTTTTCTTCCTTTCCTTCCGTTCACCTTTTTCGCATCCACAAACAAACAACTTCTTAAAAATTGTTCTAGCCATTTCCTCTTACTACATTCCATCACATTTATAATTTTCCTGTTCTCTCCGTTTTCCTAAATACTTATTCATTTGTTACATGGTCTTACCTTATGACATTTATCCTTCTGCGCTACACCTGCGCATCTAAAAAACCTCAATTTATTCTCTTTTTACCTTTATCGTCGTCAACCATAGAGAATCACAGTCCAAATAGAAGATTTTCATTAATTTCTTCTTTAGCTCTAAGTTTAACTTTTCACATTTATAGTTGAATACTATTTTCTGGAAAATCTGGATATCTTGTCTAAGTTCGGTTTTTATTTCAAATGGATCTTAAGATTCGTCTTGAACTATAAATTTTGAAAATACTTCTTTAATTATGTTTATTGTTTTATTATTAATTTACTTGTTAATTTTTTATTTATTTATTTTTTTATGTACTTACTTGTCGTGTTAATGAAATGTAAAATTCCTACTGTCGATATGTGTATTTAAATTTATTCATAACTTTTTTTTTAATATTATAAATAAAATAAAAACCAAAGAAAAAAGAAAACAAAAAAGATACATGAAATATAAGGTCATTTTTAGTTCAAAATAAATAACAAAACTTTGAACATTTTTATTTATATATGTATGTGTATATAAAACAAAAAAGTTATTTATTGTAACAAAACTTTTTTGGTTTTTTTTCTATGTACTTTTTTCACAACGAGATTTTTTGTTGAATAGTGTTTTTTTTTTTTTTTAGTTTGTAAATTGTACCCTTAACTAGGTTATTTAAGCTGTATTACTTTCTCTCTCTCTCTCTCTCTCTCTCTCTCTCTTTAATGAAACTCTTTACATCCTTTATTAATATTTTTTGTTTTATTTTTTATCCAATGTACAATTCATATGAGTGTGTATAGATTTGTGAGTTCATTCGTGTAAGAATTTTCTTTTTTACTTTTTACATCGTATTCATATTTGTGTTTGCCACTATTTGATTCACGTTTGGAAGTAATATAGATATTTTTGTATTCCCTCAAAAAAAAAACAAAAAAAAAAAAATACAAGTTGTATCGGAATGCATCAGTGGTTTGGTTGAATCGTATAGTATCTTTCGTTTTACGCATCCTTTACTTTCCATATCTATTTCATTTCTTTTTCCTTATGTTTATATTTCTTGTAAGAAATAGAGAGAGACACACATCTCTCTCTCTCTCTCTCTCTCTCTCTCTCTCTCTCTCTCTCTCTCTCTCTCTCTCTCTCAGTGTGTGTGTGTGTGTGCGTGTGTGTGTGTGTGTGGGGGGGGGGGGGTGGTGTGTGTGTGTGTGTGTGGTTTTTTCCTTTTAAATTTCAATTTCTGTTACATAAAAGTCAATCTAAAATTACAAGCTCTTTTCCATTTCTAATTAATTATTACATAATTTTTTTTTTAACTGTAAAAACGTCTGATGGTCTAATCTGATAATTTAATTTTTATATTATTTGTTAATGATATAAACAGATTTTAAACACTTTATTTTCAAATACGGATGATTCAAAAAATACTTAAGAACATTAAAAGAGTATAAGAATTTATTTAAATAACTTACTGATTCGTTTGAGGTCTCATTTCATAGCAAAACATATCAAGTTTTAGCTCATGTAATTTATTACTACCGTATTTGGCTACCAGAGTTGTTAAGAATGGACACATTTACTGGTACGAAACTTGCTCGTTGTGTGTTTTAGTTTAACCATTTGCAGTTAGCAACTGTAGTTCAACGTAATTTTCGTAGAGAATATACGTTAGGGAATAGCCTGTTAGTAGACTTTCCCAGCACTCTTTGCACCAAATCTTCGTTGAGACAAATTGTTCTGTTAAACATAGAAAATCACCGGGACGCCCACATGTCCGTGAAACTACTGTGGATTAGTTCATAGATAGCATTGTTGGTAGTCCAAAGAAATCAACTCGTCGTGCATCATGTAAGACTGACATTCCACGTACGACTGTATGGCGCATATTACGTAAACATTAGCATACTAACTGCAAACTAACCGTCGTTAAATCCATTACAGATGACGACAAACTTGCTCGGTTTAATTTTGTACGGAAATGATGGGTAGAATTGCAGGCAACGATACACATTTTTAGACAATATATTTTTTAATGATGAGTGAACGTTTCACATCAGTGGAAAGGTGAACACACATAACTGCCGAATAGTAAGTAAAACCCTCATGAAACATTGCTGAACATTCGTGATAACCTTAAGGTCAATCTTTTTATGCCATAAGCGAACATAGGGTGGACGGTCCGTTCTTATTCCAGGAGCAAACATAAATAGTATCTTTTATCAGAACACATGCTTCAAAATTTTTTACTTCCTCATTTAAACGATGATGACCAAGATGAATCCCATTAGTATGAAAAAGACGGGACAACACCTTACTACCCGCTAGAAGTCCGAGATTTTCTTGTTACTCGATTCCAAGATGGGAACCTAAAAAAAAGCTCGCTCCCCGCTCGGTTTTTCTTGTGGATTTTATTAAAGATTATATTTATGGATCACCTTTACCTGCTGATCTTGTTGAACTAAGAATTACAATTAACGCCACAGCTGCAGAGGTAAAGCCCAAATTGCTTGGTACAGTCTGGAATGAAATCGACTTCAGATGTGATATATGTAGAATTACAAATGGAAGCCATATCGAACCACAGTGAATCTTGGGTGAACAAACTAGATGTGTTTTGCTATGAAATGAGACCCCAACTGAATCTGTAAGTTATGTCAATAAATTTTTATGACGTACTTTTTGTATCACCTGGATATTATGAATCAAAATGATTTTTAGGTGCTAGTAAATGTAGAGGCAGGTGGGATTAACTCCACCTGCCTCTACAGTTATTTATTCACTGATTTTTGTAGCGTATCACTGAATGAATTTTGATGTTAATTTTTTATTTCTTTTTTTCCTGTTTTTACAACATATTTATTACAACCTACATCCTCAGTCATCTATTTTATGTACTCCAGACTTTATCTTCTTATAACCCAACGGGTTGGTGAACGCGACTTCCCAAATCAACTGATTTGGTAGCCGAGAGTTCCAGCGTTCAAGTCCTAGTAAAACCAGTTATTTTTACACGGATTTGAATACTAGATCATTAATACAGGTATTCTTTGGTGGTTGGGTTTCAATTAACCACACATCTCAGGAATAGTCGAACTGAAAATTTACAACACTAAACTTCATTTACACTCATACATATCATCCTTTGAAGTATTATCTAAACGGTAGTTACCGGAGGCTAAACAGGAAAAAGAGAGGTTACGTCACTTTGAAGTTCATAAGACATTGGTAAAACTATGCTATCATATCTTATGCAATCTTTAATCTTTGTTTTCCGAAAATTTTAATTTCTCTGTTTCATTAATACTAAAAATATCACAACTTTAGTTGTAATTGAGATAACTACAAGTTTTATTTTTACATTTTACAGAAAATAGTAGTCTAGATACATGTGTATATATGTGATAACCCTCTTGTATATTCAATTAAGACAGAGGGTTGAAATTAAAATGATTTTTTTTGTTTAAAAAATTTTTAACAAAAAATCTATATGTATTTTTTTTTTTGTGTATACACAAGAAACTAGATTTTCTCTTTATTTTAGCTCTTTTTCTAAGTTTTTACCTTTACTAACAGATGAGATACATTTGTTCTTGTCGAAAACTGTTTTTTTCACCCCAACATTTTAGGCCTTGTAGTGAATGTAATTATTTGAAAATTTAGAAAAGTACTCTTCACTGTAAACTAAATGAACTCATCAAAGATAATCTTCCTATTCCCAGTTGTGAATAAAAACTTCTTTTGGGTATACTCCATTAATTCTTATATCTATATTTAAAAGTAATTCGGAATTTATTTAATATGAGCCGATTAATATATTTCTTCTCTCTTGAATGTTTTTTATTATATTTATTTTATTTTTATCAAATTTATTATGTTTAAAAATTCCATAATGTTCAAATGGGTTTTATGTACAGGGTCATTCACGGGAACCGGATGTTTTTAAAATAATGATAAAAAATTGAATATTTACTTTAAAAAGGTTTTATCGGTACTGAAACACTTGTTAAACCAAAGCATTTGTTACTTACTCATGAACGAAAAATTATGTCCGGCAAGTGATGTCCATTTTGGGCAATACATTGTTGTAGCCTTTCACGGTAACCGGCCTCAATTCTTTGCAGCATGTCTACATCAATCTGGGTGACGTGATAACGAATTGCGATCTTTAGGTCATCCAATGTACCCGGTTTATTGCCTTACACACGCGATTTCAGAAACCCCCGCAGAAAAAAATCACAACCACTCAAGTCGTGGGACCGAGGGGGCCAAGGAATGTCACTGAATCTGGAAACGATCCGTCCCGGAAGTTACAGAGAACAGCCATCGTTGCCCTCGCTGTGTGCGCTGTAGCTCCATCCTGCTGGAATAACACATTTTGAAAATCGATTCCCCGGTTTCGTAACTCAGGGATGAAAAACGTATTCAACATCGCAATGTAACGATCAGCTGTTACAGTTACGGCAGCGTCATTTTCTTCAAAAAAATACGGTCCAATAATACCGACCTTTCCTATTGAACACGAGACAGTCACCTTTGGGCTATGAAGTGGTCTCTCGTGAAGCTGATGTGGGTTTCTTTCTGCCCAATACCGGCAATTCTGTTTGTTGACGAAGCCATTCAGGTGAAAATTGGCTTCGTCACTCATTAACGATAACAATTTTTCATTTTCTTCAAAAAACGTATAATTTTGATACCATTATATTCTTGTAAAAATATGACATAACGCGTATCGTATATCACTTTCCCTCTAGAAAGCTCTATAGCAAAGCTCTAGAAGGAAAAGTATTATAATCGATCGAATTTGTTCATATACGAATTCACCGGATTGTGACGTTTTGTCACCTAAGGAATCCCAAAAAACCGGATGGAAATTTTCGTGATAATAATGTTAGTACTTACTTGTGTGTGTTCGGTGGTGTTTGGCTCTAAATCACTTTTTATCTTTATAACTACTGGACCGATTTTGACCAAATTTGGTCAGATTACTTCTATATACGGGGCATTGATGTCATTAAATTTTCAAATTGAAAGGTTAAGAGGGTGAGGCTGTAGTAGTATCTTAAGCTTTCGCCTAATTAAGGGGTCTTATTTTTCTTAGGCACATTTTTTTATAATTATAAAATAATATTCGCAAAAAAAATAGCAAATTCGCACCCTTATTTCAAAAAAAAAAATGATTAAACAAATAAATATAGTGATATAAATAAATAGATAAATACCAATGGCTAAGAGGGTATACTGCGTCAATAGTTTCCCCTCTTACCATAAGAAGCGCTAGTGTAGCATTGACATACAGCTGTTGTAGTTGTCTACTATGTTTGTAAGGACATAGGTGAACGGTAGAATTAAATAAATGAATAATGTTTAAAGTTGAAAAAGTATTTAATGTGGCCACAGCTAGTATACACGGGTGAATAAAAAAATCCGATATACTACAAGGGTGACATTTCTACCCTCAGTATGTCGAAATTTCGACTAATTAAGGTTTTATTTTTCTTAGGCACATTTTTAATCATTTCCTTGTAGTTATTTCTTTTTTAATATTTATAATGAATTCTTCTTCTTCTTTACTTCTTTTTATTTTTATTTTTTTCAATAATATTTTGTTGAATGTAAATTGTACGAAGGATTAATATTGTAAACTTAATCTGTTTCTCTCATTAATTTCACAATTATTATTTCGTTTATCATTTTTACATTTTCTGTCTTCTTTTATAACATCATTTCAAAAAAAATATTGAATTAATTTTATTTCTTATTTATTAAGTGTTTAAAATTCAAATCCGTACAGCTTATAAATATTTGGTAAATCTATCTCTGAATTCAGAATTCTTTTGGTTATCAATATTATTTTTTTTCAAGATCTTCTTATACTTTAAAGATCTCCTATCTAAGTCACTTTATTCTTTCTAGAGTTTTCTTATGTCCGTAATATATTTAAACTAGGTTTTTTTATTAATCTGATTTGACATCTGTACTTACATAAAAATACTTTTTTTCATAAGCTGAATTGCTTCTCTGATTTTTTTTCAAATCTAGTTGGTCGGTCATCTGTACACTTGATTTTCTTCGAAAAAAAAATTTCGGCTTTTATATTAATTTTTAAAAGTATATTTCGAATAATAATATATAAATGCACCAAACTTTGTTTCTCTACCCTTCATACTTTTTTTAATACTTAATTTTTCACACGATGATAATATTTCCTCTTTAATATAATTATTTTTGCTATATTCTACGGGAAAATAAATATCAAATGTTATTTATCCACTTTTCTTTATCGTTTATAGTTTTAAAAAAAAGATATAAAAATTTATTTTTTGGTGTTAAAATATATAATAATTTATTTATAAATGATAAAATTTTAACTTGATAAAATATTTAATAAATTTCTTTTAACATGAACGTAAATATAAATACGAAAAATAAAGTTTACTGAAACGGAAAGTTTGAACGACCTTATATAAGGTTTAACTATTATTAAGTTATTTTATCAGTTTTTATGTTTGGAGGGATAGGGAGAAAGAGCGCACCTGTTACAAGAAGGGAAAAGATATCCTATCTCTTTAGAAACGTTTACAGGTTATCACTACTTCTACTCTTAGCAACTTATCTTCACATACTTATCTTTTACTACTAAGTTATTTACAAAATATACTTATAACCTAATTTAAGTTTTATATTCACCTGCGCGCGCGCGCACGCGCACACATACACACACACACATATATGTATATATACAAATTTATATATATATATATATATATATATATATATATATAAATTTGAACACTTTTAAGTATTTAATCCACATATAAATATATAATTACTTATATAAATAAATATAATTACTAGAAAAAATTAATGTACTTTGATTAAAGAAAAGGTTTCCGTCGAAAATCTAAATTAAATAAAAAAGGTTTCAATTGTTTGTTAGAAAAAAGATTAAAGACTTAAATTTATTGTAAAATAAAAACAAAAAATCCCTTTCGACCTGCCGGAAGACAGAAATAGATTTCACCGATTCTAAGTAGGAAATAAAAAAGATTTCAAACTTAAAGTTAAGAAAAACTTCAAATTTGCTCAATACGATGACAATTGCATGTGCAAAAATGTTTCACATGTTTAGCATACGAAAATCCTCATCTTCTTACAATTCCAGCAATATTTTGGTCATCCCTTCCCGTAAGGGTTAATCATATCAAAAATTGTTATAGACAAAAGTTTTAGGTAATGTTTACAGAACTAACGACAACTTTAAAACGATTCTATACTGTGCCTATCAAGGGAGATATGATTTTTTTTGTTTTCAAAACCCCATTTTTTCAACCCGCTAGGCCAGTGATTGGTGATATGAAAAACATTTACTTTAACAGGTTTTAGGCCCTTATCCAAAGAATAGTAGGAACTTTCATTTTAAGAATCTGATATTTTACTTAAGAAAGTTATAGCGATATTTTGGTTTTTTTTCGAAAAATCCTCCCCCGTACCGCTCCCCCGCCCTTCAACCAGTGGCCGAATTAGCCAGTTAACAATCTCGACCGAGATTTGCAGACGAATTATTTTTAAGGAAGAATTTGAAAGTAACTGACGCAAAACTATAGCAGTTGTCGTCCACAAGAAAGTGAAATATATATATATATTTAAACGTAATATAAACCTTTGAGCTCACGATGTTTTTGGGAATTGAGAGATGTGAAACGCTATGATATGTGGAAATTTTCGATATATTTTGACGTTTTTTTAATAACGCATTAGAAATTAACTCAAAACTTAATTTATTATCTTTAAAATAAATTTCAGTCGAAAGATAATTTACTTGATTTAAGTTTTGGAAATAATATTTTTTTAAATGCATACTTCTGAAGCGTTCACAAATATAGTCTTTTTTCGTCTCTATTTCGTCTTGAATGTTATTTTTTTGCTGGTCTAACTTTTATCATTTATTTGCATAAACGTTTTCTTTAAAATAACCCCAATGAAAAAAATTAGGGCTGTCAATTTCGGTGACCTTGAAGGTCAACGAAACCCTGAATTTTTCGAAACTATTCGATTTCCAAATTTTGAGCTATGAAACTCCAATTTGACTGCAGTGTGAGGCGTGATTTCATTTTCCTGGAACTTGGTCTCTTCAATTGATCTCCAAGATCTGGAATGAGAAATTCATGAAGCATTATCAGATATCTATAAATATCATTTTCTTCATAAAAATACGCCTTGTTAAAAAAGAGCAAACCACACCGTAAAGTTTTTGTTGTAAAGGACGTTTTCGTGTTACTTAGAGATTGGCAGTACACCAAAAACGAGCATTTTGTTTGTTGAAGAGCCACTAATCTGGAAATGGACTTTGACATTCATCCAAAAATTAGGCAAAAAGAGATTGTGCAGTGCTGGTAAATTATTGGCAGTATTGCACACGTAATACGTAACCGTTAGATTTCATTTTATGAGCTAATTGGATTTTGTTAGGGAGCATTTTTAAATCCTTACGTAATACTCTACGCATTGATTTTCAATTAATGCCCCGACTGAGTAGTAGTTTTCGTGTTGACATTGTGGCATTTTCCGATAAACTATTCCTTACAGACTCACATGATTTTATTATTTCTAAAAGATCTTTGGTCTTTTTGATCCTCTGTCATGTCTCACCGATCCAGTCTGTTCAAATTTCAAAACCATCGCGTGGATGGCTGCGCTAGGAGTTAATTTTCTAATTTTGTAAAACTTATAAAATTTTAATTCTTATTCAGAAATTTTTTTTTTTTGTCTTCACTCATTTGACTGGTTTGATGCAGCTCTCCAAGATTCCCTATCTAGTGCCAGTCGTTACATTTCAGTATACCCTCTACATCCTACATCCCTAACAATTTGTTTTACATATTCCAAACGTGGCCTGCCTACACAATTTTTCCCTTCTACTTGTCCTTCCAATATTAAAGCGACTATTCCAGGATGCCTTAGTATGTGGCCTATAAGTCTGTCTCTTCTTTTAACTATATTTTTCCAAATGCTTCTTTCTTCATCTATTTGCCGCAATACCTCCTCATTTGTCACTTTATCCACCCATCTGATTTTTAACATTCTCCTAGAGCACCACATTTCAAAAGCTTCTAACCTTTTCTTCTCAGATACTCCGATTGTCCAAGTTTCACTTCCATATAAAGCGACACCAAACATACAATTTCAAAAATCTTTTCCTGACATTTAAATTAATTTTTGATGTAAACAACTTATATTTCTTACTGAAGGCTCGTTTAGCTTGTGCTATTTGGCATTTTATATCGCTCCTGCTTCGTCCATCTTTAGTAATTCTACTTCAAATTTTTTTGCAATCATAGGTAAATAATTAATTATTAATAAATCAATATATTTAAATTAAAAAAAAAATTTTAAATTGATTAAAAAAAGGGGGAATGAAGTCTCATTCGAATCGATATGCCCCTTCTATTGTAAAATTCAAATATTTCGTTAAATAAAATTTTATTCGGCTATAACTCTGGAATAAATATCACTTGAATACCAATGAAAATAAATACCACTTAATGTTATATCGTTAAAAATCTCTCACTGAGGGTTTATTACTGCAGCTAATAAAAAGACCAAAATCCAAATATTTTGGGTTTTTTTGGACACTTTTGATTCAGTTTATTGCAGTCAAAAGGAGAGGTGCACAACTAGATATTACAACAGTTCTAAATCCAAAATTTCAACATCCTATGGCTAATCGTTTTTGACTAATAAGAGATACATACTACATACGTACGTACGTACAGATGTCACGCCGAAACTAGTCAAAATGGATTCAGTGGTGGTCAAAATGGGTATTTCGGTTGAAATCTGAAAACGGAAATATTTCGTGATCACAGTACTTATTTACTTCGTTCAAGGAAGTAAAAATGATAATTTTTTTCAAATAAAGTTACTTTTGGCCACCCATTTATATACATATTTGTAATTTTATTTTATTTTATATATTTTTAAAGTAATAAATTGTATATATCAGAAATATTTTTGCTTATTAGTCGCTCAATATCCTTGTTGAACCGCGAACACGGGACAATATATATAAGTATATATATTTTTTTTTCCTGATTTAAAATTATGTCTATCTTCATTAAAAAATTGTTTTATGTATCAAGAAAATATTGAAAATTATACGTACAAAATGATACAGAGTAAGTTGGAGAAAATATGTTATTTTATTTACAACAAATCGATAAGATAGAAACACACTCTTATTTACATTTAGTATGCATATGACAGTAAACATTCGTCTCAAAGGATTTTAAGTATAATGTCAGTCAGTTTTAAGAGTTATACATTGAAGTGATGTTGACTGTACAACGTTACAATAAGATAAGGTAAAATGGGTGTAACGTAAATCCACATAGAATATGCGGGCATTACATTGGACCTTGGATAAGAATAAAAAAAGAATGAAACCGTACTAGTATTCTAAAGAAAGGATTTACCCTATCTGAAATTGTATAGATTTACAATGTCGTAGATTAGATGATGGTTACGAAAGATTTATTATTTTATACAAATTTTTTTAATAATGAATTTAAATTAAAAATCTGTTAATAATTTTTATTAAATTTATAAGGAGTAATTTGTTTAAGCAAAAAAATTAATTGATTGCAAAAAAATATGCATACATAAATTGTAATATATTAATAGTAGAATTTATATGTTTTTATATGATGTTTGATATATTCTATATTAATAAATACGAATTGTTTTTGATACCTGCTCACAAAAAAAAAATTATATATATATATATAATGGGTCTTGCCCGGAACAGATCTTTAGCCTGAAAATGTTAATCAAAATTAAAAACAACAGAAGCATACCCATGATCTACACATTTGTAAATTTCAAAAAAGCCTACGATTCTGTAGACAGATATCTTTTCCAAATTCTAGGAGAGAGAGGACTAGATCAGAAAATTAGAAGATTAATAGAACAAAAATTATCTGGAACTAAATCTAAAATAAAATTTATGGGCGAAATCTCAGAACCTATTGAAATTAAGACGGGAGTGAGACAAGGGGATGGACTCTTCTCCCTGCTATTTAACATCATATTGGACGAAGTGATGAAAGAGTGGGAAGATAAACTCAGAAAACAAAAATACTAGAAACCTATTTCATTGGGATTCACTAAATTAAAGTTAAGTATCCCTTACCTAGCATTTCCAGATGGTTTGGCAATCCTTGAGGAAGACAAACGGACTGCGATAAAACAAATAGAAACACTCAAGGAATGTGCAGAAAAAGTGGGACTACAAATTTCGTTTGAAAAAACAGTATTTTCATCTGCTCCAGAATAGAAATCCCAAATTTAAACACAAAATATGTAATAATAAATAAAGTACCTCGCTTTAAATACCTTGGAGAATTTATTACGCCGAACAGCTCTAAGAAACCAAGTCAATTGGATCATATGCAAAGAGTAGGAAAGCTCTAGGTTTAGTGCAAAATCTCTACAATAAGAAATCCCTCTCGCGCCAAACGAAAGTCCGGCATTACAACACAGTTATTAAACCCACACAGCATTATATGCCAGTGAAACATTGACTTTAAATAGGAAAACGGAAGTAGAAGAAATAAAGAAACAGGAAAGGAAGATTATAAGGAAAATATTATGACCGAGACAAACTGAAGAAGGATACAGATTACAACCGAACGAAATTGTTGAATCATACTTTAATATCGAAACTGACATAAGGAAAAGACGAATGAAATTCTTCGGACACTTTTGGAGGCTGCCGGAAAACACCGACTAACCAAAAGAATAATCGCGTACTTAACATCATTAAAAGTTGCAATCCCCTGGTTTGCAGAAACATGAAAAGATTTAGAACACGTCAGAATTATGCTGGAGAGGATCTAGATAGAAATACATACAGAAACAAAATAGATAGATGGGAAGTTAAACCAGAAGCGCCGAAGCCTAAAAAACATCTTCCAAAATGATCTGGAAAACGGAAGGCCTTTTCAATAAGAATGAAAGAATTTTGGAGCGAAAAAAAGAATTCCAAGCGAAAGAAATATGAATCATGAATGCTTAACGTCTTCCATTGATAAGTTCTCGACTTATAATAATAATAGTTATAATAATATATATATATATATATATGTATATATATATATATATATATATATATATATATATATATATATATATAAAATCCTGACTGAATCATCAACGCCCAGAAAAACCTACTGAAGATAAATTGTTGAAGATTAGTATACATCTTTTTCTTACGGTGTAAGTGCACTCATACACCGTATGAGTGCACCAATATGTACAATATTAGAATTAACAATAAATAAAAAAAAAATATTTAATCGAATTGAACGGAAAGTGGAAGATATGAAAACAAGACACAAAAATATAAAATCATTTACTGGCATAACTCGGCTGTTGTTAACAGATTTAAAATATATATATCACTTTATTCAAAATAAAAGGCTTAATATTTTAGCAAAAACATACACTTTGATATTATATTTATGGAGATATAACAGATTGAAAAATAAACATGGCCACCATTTTGTAATTTGCTAAGGTATTTAAGTACTGATTTTTTGCTAAATTTAAAACTTTATTACAAAGTACGCTTACAAAATATTAATACGATATCTCTATCCGAACTTGATATATCAATTTTTATATAAAATAACAAAATGTTGGACAAGGGATGAACGAAATAGTAATTGCCTTTTTTTCTAAGGATAGAATCCAAAAAAGTGTAACCAGCACACCATTTTAGAAACACTCTGTATATACCTACCAAATTCTTTTACACGTACTTAATATATATTATACTTTTTAATAATTACTTAATATTTTCAATTAAAAAAAAGTTTGGCGTTGACCAAATTATTTTTGTATTCTTGTTCAAATTCTGATTACGATATCGTGAGCGAAGCTGCGAAGGGAAACGCTAGATCTATAAACTTGTATTGAGTGATACATAATCACTGCCCAGCCCAGCAAAAACTACTGAATAAATTGATAAGAATTTGAATACAATTTCTTACTACGGTGTAAATGAAAACTATTAAAGGATTTTTTGGAAACTCCGAGTTTAAAGAGGTAAAATGAAGTAACTATTAAGTTTTCAATTTTTTTTTTTCTCGGTAACTAATGAAGATATCAACTTGATTTCTGGTTTCTGTAATCTGAATATTTTAAAAATCTAATTATATACTTTTATTGAAATCCCACATTTAAAGGGTTAAAATGGATTTATTTTTTTTTTAAACATTACTATTTTTACTTCCTTGTACGAAGTAAAGTACTGCGAAGGCGAAAAATTTAGGTTTTCAGATGAACGGAAATATTCATTTTGACCATCCCTGAATCCATTTTGCTTAGTTTCGGCGTCACTAGGTACGTATATATTTCGCATTAGTCTAAAACGATTAGGCGTTGGATGTTGAAATTTTGGATTTAGGACTGTTGCAACATCTACTTGTTCACCTCCCCTTTTGATTGTAATCAACTGGACCAAAAGTATTCAAAAAAACCTTGTTTGACTTTTTGATTTTAGATTTTTCTTAACTGCAGTAATAAGCCCTCATTGAGAGGTTTAAAACGATATATCATAAGTGGTACTTTTTTTGTTATTGGTTCCAGAGTTATAGCCAAATAAAATTTTAATTAATGAAAAATTGGTTCTTACAAGAGGAAGGTACATTGGTTCAAATCCAACTTCATCTCCTTTTTTTAACGTTTTTTTCTTTTTATTTTAAATGTATTGATTTATTAATAATTATTAACGTCTACTTCTAAAAAAAGTTTTACAATAAATAATAATTCAACAATAAGAGTAAAAAAAAAAAATATGAAAATAAACGTTATTAATGAAATTTTTTATGTACTTTTCATTAAAAAAAAAATGTATTTTTAATGTAATAGGCGTGCAATGAAGTTATGTGGTTTCCTCATCAAATTTTTTTTAATTTCTCTAAAAAAAATTAAGGTATCAACTTGTTTTCTGGTTTGTGTAATCTTCATGTAAATACATATCTCTAGATTTTTCGAAATTGGATTTTGAAAGGGGTGAAGTAACGTAAATAATATTAATAATGATTGCAGATTTTCCTCATTTCCGACTATACTAAACGAGGTATTCTAGGTTACATACTACTATACTGGGGATTTCAAATACTCGGCAGATAAATATATAAAAATAATTAAATTTTTTTCTTTAATTTCGATTTTTAAATTTTGCAATGGTGTACGGGACGGCGGCTCAGCAAAAATACTGCCACTGTTATTGTATTTGCGATGCAAATAACTGCTTTTGCCTCCGGTTACTTGACCAAAAAAAGATAAAATTAAAGAAAATTTGACCGCGACGGTGAACGCAAGTAACCGTATTGCACGGTCGAAGCCGCGAAGGTGATGCTATCATTTCATATAAAATGCTGGATTCATATTTACTATAAAAATGTAACTCTTTGTCAGTTCTTATCAAAAAAAGTAAAATTTATATATATATATATATATATATATATATATATATACACAGGATATCCCATATAAAACGCAACCCAACCATATATTGATAGGTATTGAAATAATAAAAAGGCATGTGTAAATGTAAATGTAATTTTTATTATTACCATCCATTACCTTACATTAAGAGTAAATGTTGGAAGTGGCCGCCATCTTCTTGAATACAAGCTTCAATTCTTTTTACAGCGTTACTTGCAACTTTTTTCAAAGTTTGTGGCTGGATATTTAATACAGCTTGTTCAATATTGATCAATCGTTCAAGTGTTCGTGGTTTAATGCCATAGGCTTTTTCTTTGAGGTAACTCCGTAGAAAAAAATCCGCCGAAGTCAAATCTGGAGATATTGGTGGCCACACGCCTCGACCGATAACACGATTACCAAAGAATTCCTCGACGAAATCAGAAGTTGAACCTGCGTAGGGCGATGTCGCACCGTCATGTTGTACCCAGCAGTGTCTGTCTTCCTCTTCCAAGAGTGCGATGAACTGAAATAAAATATCCTGATATCGTTCTGCATTAATGGTGTACTCGAAAAAAATAGGACCGATTATTTTCTTCCGCGATATCGCGCACCACACGCCCGACTTCTGCGGGTGTAATTGTTTTTCATGATAAACGTGTGGATTTTCAGCGCTCCAAATGCTACTGTTTTGGCTGTTTACGTAGTCATCCAAATGAAACCGTGCTTCATCTGTGAAAAATAACGAATCCACAAGTTAATTCCCTCGCGCAGAAATCGACGAAACCGTTGACAATATTGTAGCTGTTTTTCTTTGTCGGGCTCAAGAAGTCGATGAACCGTTTGAATGCGATAAGGTCGTAATTGTAATTGTTTAGTCGCCCGATGAACGGTCGATTTAGACAAATTAATTTCAACAGACAAACATCTGATCGATTTATTTGGTGAGTCGAGTAATCGGCCTTTGATTTCGGCGACTGTATCTGTATTCAACACTGACGCAGATCCTTTGTGTTCATTGTTATTAACAGAACCGGTCTCTCTAAATTTTGCGACTAACCTTAATATTGATGTTTTGTTAGGAGCTGGTTTATCTGGGTACTTATGGCGAAACAAATCTTGCACTGCAACCACTGATTTCGTACTGAAGTACGACTCGACAATGAAAACACGTTCATCTAGCGAAAACACCATCTTGTCTTTAGCAATACACTGAACGTTATGATTGCATTGTTGTTACTATCGGTAGTGTTCTACTGCGTCGCCGCGATGTTCAGATGTTGGCCGTGTCTATTTCAGTAACGAGTAATGGAGTAAGCTTGACTTTTGAAATTTCATGATGAGTGATTGATGGGTTGCGTTTTGTATGGGACATTCTGTTTATATATATATATATATATATATATGTGATAATAGGGGTCAAGTTTCTTTTAATTATGTTTTTAACACAATGTACTTAATGAAACATTATAAAATAATTTGTAATCCTATAAAGGTTAACGAAAAGAAAATCAATTCTTTAATGCAAATGTGCTGAAAGTAAAAAATCGACAAAAAAAATCACAATCAACTTTCTTGTGAAATCCATACGAAGTATAAAATAATTTATTTTTAATATTAATTGCTTTTTTTTATTTATATTTATAGCATTTAATCACTTTAAATTGAAGTATTACTCAACATTAATTAAGTCAACTAATTTCTTTTGTGAATTTATTTTATTTAAATAAATAAAAAGAAAAAAAGTAAATAAATGGATTTTGTTTGTTAAAAATAAATGGTTCTATTGTAATTATAAGTTCATTATTATGAAATAAAAAAAAGGAAAATTTTGAAGATCATTCCACTGAAGTAAATTAAAAAATATAAAAGCATATTTTATCCTTGTGTCACATCATTTTTATCCAGTATACTGGTACTTTGATTGGATTTTTATCGGTACTTTGATTCGATTGATTGACATGCAAAAAGTTCTATAATAACGAAAAAAAAACTGTAAGAGCAATGATATTTTGACATTCTGATTTAAAATAAAAAAATTCAAAGTTACCTTTATGATACCAATTATTCCCCTTTTCTTGAATTTCATATTCAAATCTGTAAAAATGTAAATATATCTTTTTTATTATTTTTTTTTTAATTTTAAGTAACATATTTTTGATTTTTTTTCTCGTTATAATTTTACATGTAAAAATTTAATTTTTATGAAAATTTATTAACTTCTATATTGATTTTGTTCCCTACATAATGTTCCCCAGAGATATTTATGGTAGAATTTCATCCAATCTTCAAAATATTCTTATTTAATTTTAAGGTCCATTCGCGGTAGATTTTATAAGAAAGCTACCTATTTTAATAGGTACCATGATTCGACTTCCGGAAAATTTCGACTTATCTTTGCGTTCCACATCCCTCAGACAACAAAATCACTGTCAATTTAAAAGTTTATATATATATATATATATATATATATAAATAATATCAGAAGTTATTAATGTAATAAAATTTTATGTACTTTTCATTTAAAAAAAAAAAATGTGTATATGTAATTTAATAGGCATAAAAGGAAGTTATATCAAGTCCTCATCAGATCTTTTATGGAAAGCTACTACAGATTATTGTTCATATGTTACGTATTATTTAAATAATTTTAAAAAGCGGTACTGTTGAAACCAACTAATAGTGTTACTTATAATATAAGTTTAGTTAAGTAATGGCAGTTTCCCATTTGATCACTGTGGTGGATTAGTAGCATCTTGGCTTTTCATCTGGAGGTCTTGGGTTCAAATATCGGTAAGAACATGGATTTTTTTTTTCAAAAGGTACAAAATTCCATTTGTATGTACCTCGTACAAGCTTCAAACTTACTTGGCGAAATCAGAGAGCAAAAAGGAAGTAATAACATAGATTTTTAAGTAATAATATAGAGTGATTGGATTGTTGTGTTTTGATAAAATTATGCAGGTTATATTTACATTTGTGCCTACCTCCATCGTTTTGGTAGGTGGATGACCCCAGACAACTCTGAAATTGATTCAGTAGAACACTCAATAAACACAAGTAATTATTAGATTGTACGAGATTAAGCATTCATTCTGGATAAGTCAATTGCATCCAGAAAACACGCTCCAGTACTTGTTAAAAGGGAAACATGAATAGGGTAACTAGGTTTTTGGTAACAAGAATAATACAAATCAAAGAGAGAGACGCTACGGAGTGGTATTGGGAATGATACTGGAGATAGGGAAATTCGAGGGCAGCCCTGCTCATGAGAGAGCGGTTTGCTGAAGAAGGCCGCTCTCGATGAGTGATCAGGGTCCCCTTGATTTCGGGAGAAAAATGAAAAGACTGGAGACCCGGCTAGATTCCCTCTTGGAAGGGAAAGAAAAGACCGAGTCCCAGCCTAATGGGTGAGTGACTCCCGCAGGTCACGGCATCGAACCCACCGGGTTGGTTTAGGTGTAAACGCGTCTTCCCAAATCAGCTGATTTGGAAGTCCAGAGTTCCAACGTTCAAGTCCTAGTAAAGTCAGTTATTTTTACACGGATTTGAATACTATATCGTGGATACCGGTGTTCTTTGGTAGTTGGGTTTCAATTAATCACACATCTCAGGAATGGTCAAACTGAGACTGTACAAGACTGCACTTCATTTACACTCATACATATCAGTAATATCTGATAGTGATCCCGGAGGATAAACAGGAAAAAGAAAAGGTCACGGTATCGGCGGATCCTGTGTGATCCCAGCAGGTTAGAAACCAGGCAACCCCTCACGATGCGTTATTCGTAAAGGTTTTATATACAAAGGTAGAATAGTCACGTCCAACTAAATTTCTAATAAAACGTCTTTAATGATTTTTTATCACCTTGTCTATTAAAATAAAACTAAATCGTTTATATATATTATTATTTTTTATTTTTCATATAACGGTTGTAAGATTTATTACTGTAGTGTGAATTTAATAGCCGTTAAAATAAAGCTTTTATCTCCATCATCGTAAACATGCAAGTACTATAAAATCACATCCTGTAGTTTCATATGCAGCAGAAATTAAATGATCTAGTGTTCTGGAATAACTAGAACTATTTCATAGCACAAAACACTTACTTATTTTCAATTGGATTTAACGGGTTTCTTCTCATGACATTTTATTGAACACCATCAACCATACTTCAGCTAATTCTTTTTTACTTCCTTGTACAAAGTACAAGGGGGTATTATTGGAAGTATTTTGAACACGAAAAATTTCGGTTTTCAGATTTCAATGGAAATATCCATTTTGAACATCCCTTAATCCATTTTGACTAGTTTCGGCAGGACATCTGTACATACGTGTATCTCGCATAACTCAAAAACAATTAGTTTTAGGATGTTGAAATTTTTGATTTTGGAATGTTGTAATAATATCTGGTGTGCACCTCCCCCTTTGATTTGCAATCGATTCGACCAAAAGTGCCCAAAAAGGATCAATATCCAAAAGATTTAAATTTAGGATTTTTCATGTCTTTAAAATCGTTCATAAGAGACTATGATTCTGATTTAAATAAAAACAGCAATTTAAATTTTCCCAATAGTTATAATATTTATTAAATTAATACTGACCGATGGATAAATTCAAAGTATAAATATGAAGTACAAAATATATTTTTATACATTGATATAAAACAGAATTTATTTTTATAAATTTATAAAATTTATTTTATATTCTTCGCAGAAAATGCAATAGAATTGTAAATTTTACACATCCATTAAAACATATATATATATATATATTTTCATTTATTTCTACCATACCCAATCATATGGTAGGTAACATGATATCGACTGCCCGTCAGTAAAAATACAGCTTCAGAATGATCGAGTGGGGGTTGTCATCTAAGAGTTCATCCATCTATTTTTTGTGACGTAAAGCCTATCATTGGATATCGTGATCATTACAGATATGTTGTCAACTTACATAAAATCGAAATGATGAAGTAAAAAAAAAGTAAAAGAGAATACGAAATCAGTTGAAGGAAAAACATAAGCTATTAATATAAAGTAAATAAATCCAGCTAAAGGAACGAAATTTTTTTTTACATTTTGTTACAATATTTTACGTTTTTAAAGTATTAATTAAAATAAAAAAAATGTTAATTTTTAACCGAAAGGAAAAATTTCATTAGCCGAAAAAACAAAAACTAATTCAAATTCCGTAATAATTACGTCATACATTATCCAATATTATAAAATTACTAACCGCGTATCAGGCTTCACCCGGGTTATCCGTAATTTCTTTCTCTTATATTCAACATAAAATATTATGGTTGAAAACGGATCAACGGGTTAACAGTTTTGGTATTTTTTTTCAGTAATTTCATGTTCATAAAAAATAATTTTTTTTGAGTATTGTTTCCAAAAATAAGTTACCGTATTAATGACTTTAAAAATGTATTACAATCTCAAATCTAGCATCAACATCGCGGCTTTCCTCGTGCTGTATGGTTCCTTGCGCTTACCGTCACGAACAGGGGCTTAGCTCGCTTCGCTCTCCTTTTCTGTTTCCTCCTGTTTCCCTTTCCTTCTCCTGCATCACTTTCACTTAATTCCTTTTCCACTTCTCTTCACCCCTTTCCACTTCCCCCTTCTCATTTCTCTTTTAATTTTTTATCCTTTCCCTTTCCATTTGATTTCCCTCTTTTCCCCGCTTTCCCCTATTTTTCTTTTTCAATTTTCCCCTTCTTCCCTTTTACCTTTTTTTATTTTTCCCAATTTCCCTTCTTCGATTTTTTTTCTCCCTTCTTCACCGGTTTTCAATTCCGTAACAGTTTTGGTATTTTTTTTCAGTAATTTCATGTTCATAAAAAATAATTTTTTTTGAGTATTGTTTCCAAAAATAAGTTACCGTATTAATGACTTTAAAAATTTATTACAATCTCAAATCTAGCATCAACATCGCGGCTTTCCTCGTGCTGTATGGTTGCTTGCGCTTACCGTCACGAACAGGGGCTTAGCTCGCTTCGCTCTCTTTTTCTGTTTCCTCCTGTTTCCCTTTCCTTCTCCTGCATCTCTTTCACTTAATTCCTTTTCCACTTCTCTTCACCCCTTTCCACTTCCTCCTTCTCATTTCTCTTTTAATTTTTTATCCTTTCCCTTTCCATTTCATTTCCCTCTTTTCCCCGCTTTCCCCTGTTTTTCTTTTTCAATTTTCCCCTTCTTCCCTTTTACCTTTTTTTATTTTTCCCAATTTCCCTTCTTCGATTTTTTTTCTCCCTTCTTCCCCGGTTTTCAATTCCAGTTGGTTTTCCATGAATTTTGTTATCGATTAAGCAGAAATCATAGTAAAATTCTTTGTTATTCCTAATTTAAAAAAAGCCTTTTCCGGACACATGTTTATTATGAACTTTTTTCATTATTTTAAACAGAGAAATACAGCTGTAAAATTTTAACTATATTCTAATAAATTTAATCTCAAAATTTGAGGTTGATTAGCGGCTACACTCAGTGAATGAAAATAGGATAGTCGTAGGAGAAACTGTTAATGTGAAAAATTGCATAATCAAAAAAATTACAGGAATAAAATAGGCACTTATTATTGGTTTTCATATGTTTAACTGATTATATAATGCTGTGTTAAAATTTCTTTAATGCTGGTGAAACCTTAAAACCCATATTTTTAACAAGAACGGAGCATTTTAGATCTAATGTTTTGGTTCAACAACACTGTATCCCAACATAACCTAAAAAAAAACAACAACACATTTTTAATCATAACTTCAATAACAGTGATCCAATTTTTATTTCATTTGTACCAAACTATTTTTGATTCAAACGGCCTTCTAATGAGGTGTCACAAGTTAAATCGTCTTATTTAAAAAAAAAAATAAAAAATAAGTTTTCTACACTTGAAAGTTTAGAAAGCATTTAAGAGCAAAACGTTGTGTTCGTAATTTTAAAAAATAATTTTACATTTTCATTCATAGATTTATTTCAGATGGTTTAAGAAGTAATATCACGTAATTTTATAGTTATTTTTGTTGGACTGAATTTTAAAATGGTTTTTCGCACCATCACAGCGAAAGGGGAGGGCGGATTTTAATTTTTTTTCACCTAATTTTTTTTTTTTTCGGGTTGTCAATTAATGTAATTAAATGTTATCATTACTATTTAAGATTTTGAAGGTGGGGTAGGTATAACGGAGAGGGTAAGTTCCACCGTTTGAAAATAATTTAAAATGATTCCCCCCGGGAATGGTAAACATGCATGCAAACAAATATACCATGGGACGGATAGCTGTTGAATAATAAATGTGTGTTAACTTTTCAAATGATCACCCGGTGTATAGAAGATTTAAAGCAGTAAATCAGCTATTATTTTACAACGTTGCAATTTGTATTAAGTTACAATTCACGTTATTTACATACAAATACAGTATTTGATTGTCTCTAAATTGATTACGTATTCGAGAATTAAAGTGTAGTAATTCAAATCTTTGTTTTTTAGTACAAAATGGTTTTTTACTATCTTCGTTTATTTAATTAATTTTATTATATAATCTTGCTTCCAAGTGAAATGTAAAGAATAACTCTGTTGATAAACGGGTACGGTGATATACAGAGTATAAAACGCAACCCATCAATCACTCATCCATGAAATTTCAAAAAGTCAAGCTTAATCCCCTACTCGTTACTGAAATAGACTCGTCCAACATCTGAACATCGCGGCGACGCAGTAGAATACTACCGATAGTAACAACAATGCAATCATAACGTTAAGTGTATTGCTAGAGACAAGATGGTATTTTCGCTAGACGAACGTGTTTTCATTGTTGAGTCATACTTCAGTACGAAATCAGTGGTTGCAGTGCAAGATTTGTTTCGCCATAAGTACCCAGGTAAACCAGCTCCTAACAAAACATCAGTATTAAGGTTAGTCGCAAAATTTAGAGAGACCGGTTCTGTTAATAACAAGGAACACAAAAGATCTGCGTCGGTGTTGAATACAGATACGGTCACTGAAATCAAATACCGATTACTCGCCTCGCCAAATAAATCGATCAGACGTTTGTCAGCTGAAATTAATTTATCTAAATCAACCGTTCATCGGGCGACCAAACAATTAAAATTACGACCTTATCGCATTCAAACGGTTCATCAACTTATTGAGCCCGACAAAGAAAAACGGCTACAATATTGTCAACGGTTCCGTCGATTTCTACGTGAGGGAATTAATGTTATGGATTCGTTATTTTTCACAGATGAAGCACGGTTTCATTTGGATGGCTACGTGAACAGCCAAAACAGTAGAATTTGGAGCGCTAAAAATCCTCACGTTTATCACGAAAAACAATTACACCCGCAGAAGTTGGGCGTGTGGTGCGCGATATCGCGGAAGAAAATAATCGGTCCTATTTTTTTCGAGTACACCATTAATGCAGATCGATATCAGGATATTTTATTTCAGTTCATCGTACTCTTGGAAGAGGAAGACAGACACTGCTGGCTACAACATGACAGTGCGACATCGCACTACGAAGGTTCAACTTCTGATTTCGTCGAGGAATTCTTTGGTAATCTTGTTATCGGTCGAGGCTTGTGGCCATCAAGATCTCCAGATTTGACTGTGGCGGAGTACGACTCAACAATGTAAACACGTTCATCTAGGGAAAACACCATCTTGTTTCTAGCAATACATTGAACGTAATGATTTCATTGTTGTTACTATCGGTAGTGTTCTACTGCGTCGCCGCGATGTTCTTATGTTGGACGAGTCCATTTCAGTAACGAGTAGGGGAGTAAGTTTGACTTTTGAAATTTCATGGTTGAGTGATTGATGGTTTGCGTTTTATATGGGACACTCTGTATATGTATATATAAATTTTTGAACTGACTGTGGTTTTGGGGACCGGGGGATGTGAAAACGCGAAGATATGTCGCTATTATCCGGAATTCGAATCATGGTAGCTATTTTAATAGCTTTTCTATGAAATCTACCTAATACGGTACACAACGCTTAATAATGGCCAGTAATACTCTCTTGCAAAGTTTACGATACTATACAAGGCACGTGTCGTAACTTTGCACTTGTACATTAATTTTAACATTATAAGCACATTGTATAATGCAGTATTTATTACGCAATATAGACACATTATTATCGTATTGTTCTAAAATCGTTTAATAACATATAGAATGACTCTTGAACAATGTAACAAACATTCAGGACATGTTCTGCTGGGGAAATAAAGAAAAAGTTTCAGATAAGCGAATGCCGGCTGAAAGTTTCGTTCTAAGTGTATGTTTTTCTAGTTCTACGTTTTCAGTAAAATTAAGCAATGCTGTAATTGTTGAGACTCAAATTAAGATTATAGGGCAATTTAGTGGTTTTATATGAAATCTAATTTGAAATTATTTTAAAAAATATGTCCTAGAACTGTGATTTTAATAGTTTTTAAAAAATTTAGGTTAAAAGACAAAATATTGCTGTCGAATAACAAATTATTTTATGTGCGACGTAACATAACTTTGTTAAATTTGTAGGAACACATTTTAAATAATTTTTTTTTTTTGTTTTGTAGCACTGAAAATTTTGTTCCGTTTATTATCTACGAGATTAAAATCTGCCACGTTTCTATATGTTTTGTTTAAAATAAACTTCGATATTCTTACATTTGTATTTAGTTTCGATGATTTTTTCGTACTATTTAACTCAAAATCAAATTCTCTAAAAGTTTAGTTTCAAATTTGTATGTATTTATTACCAATTACCAAACTTGTGTAATACTAAACATTAAATAGTATGTTTTTGGATCAGAATATTTTGTTTTTTACCCCAAATTTCTCGAAGACTACTAAAAATACAATTTTTATTTTAATATTTCAGACTGGATCTCATATATATCCACTAAATTTATCCCTATTAATTAGAAGAATTATTGTCTGGAATATTTTACCATAGGAGCAGAAATTAGGGTGAAATCTGTCGCCAGTACACAGTAAATAACGAAGCGTATTCGAAGCTATGTTAATACGAATTTTCTTCTTTATTTACACCGGTAAATTATAACAGTTTCCATTCTTCGTGATTCATTCTATATAACGTTCATATTTTAAATTTGATTACAGTTTGTTAATGATTTGAAATATTCCATTTATTGTAATAATATTGGTAAAAAATCTGATGTGAACACCACATGAGTTCCTTTTACATCTATTAAATTACATATAAATATTTTTAAAAGTACATAAAATTTTATTTCACTAATAACTTCTGATTTTTTTTTAATATTTTTTTTAATTTTTATTGTTATTATTGAATTATTAATTATTTTAATTTTTTTACAATCAGAGGTTAATAATTATTAATAAACCAATAAATTTAAATAAAAAAAAAATGTTAAAAAACAGGAAACTAAGTCGGATTTGAAACAATATGCCTTCCCCTTGTAAGATCCAAATATTTCAATAATCAAATTTTTATTTGGCTATAACTCCGGAACCAATGAAAATAAGTACAGCTTGTGATATATCGTTGAAAAGCTCTCAATGAGGGCTTATTACTGCAGTTAAGAAAATATACAAAATCCAAATGTTTTGGACTATGAGCTATTTTGGAAACTTTTGGTCCAGTCAATTGCAATCAAAACCAGAAGTGCACAGTTAGATGTTATAACAGTCCTAAATCCTAAATATAAACATTCTACGGCTAATCGTTTTTGAGTTATGCGAGATATATACGTACATCCGTATGTACGTACAGACATCATGCCGAAACTAGTCAAAATAGATTCAGGAATTGTCAGAATGAATATTTACGTTAAATATGAAAACCTAATTTTTTCACTATTACAATACTTTTTTGTACTTAGTACAAGGACGTAAAAATGATAAATAAAATAGATTAAAACATATCCTTCATCGTATACATAATGTAAAACTGACTGTACCACTCATAATACTTCTCTTTAATACCATATATTAGTTTTACTGTTAATATCAATAAATTATTCTTTTACAGATTCGAAATCAAATTGTATGTATGCATTTTCATTACGTAAAATATATTACTGGCGTTTAATTAATACATAAATATATTATTTACTGACCTTAAGCAAAAAGACAACACTAAACCAACAGTTCTTGTTTTCGTTGTGTTATTTTATAAATATAATTTTTGTAAATTGCTCTTCATAAATTGTGTATGACATCTAATCTCAATTTCAGATTTGATCTTTTACCACTAAAGGTGTAATGATAAAGGAACAATTTGTATGTGAACTAAAATAATGACGCTTCAGCACAATTGAATTATATTGAAAACCATACACTATATTTCAATATTATTCACTTGAGTAAAATTTAAAAATGTTCAATAGCAAACTCGTGTTTGGAATTTTTTAATAAAATTTTTGTCAAGACAAAATATTAATTGAAAATATTATTTGTGAAAAGAAATATTCAAATAGAATTGTATTTTACGAATGAATCAGTTATAGTGTGAAAAATATATTACTGATTTAATTTAAATTCGTTTATTACATTTTAAAACGTTAAAGAATACAAAATATTATTTATTTATTTTTTTTTTAATTTCATTTTACATTTGGTTTTGAGTCGATACTGGTCCTTTATTGAACTACGATATTAATTTCATTTAATGACATTTTTTAATTTAACAAAAAATTTTCTTCTGCCTTTTATTTGGTTCATTCTTTTCTAGTTCTTTTTCTTCTGTAATTGTTTACAAGTTTTTTCTGAACATATCTCTGTGTATGATTATTAGTGTTCCTTATTTTTTAGATTTTTGACCTATTTGAAACATTTATAGTTGTCTTTGTGTTGTTTTCTTGATTAGTCCTTTTTCGTCCATTCTTATCTAGAATCTCCTTTTTTTTAGTTTCCAGTCATCTGTTTTCTCCTAGTATTTTCCTTTTTATTTTTTCATATTTATTCATTTCTCTTTGATGTAAGGTTGAGCATTCGGTAGCGTTAAGTATCATGGGTCTTACCGCTCTTGTATAATCTTCCATTTTCTCCATTTCTGCGATTCGCTTTTTGATATATATATATATACATCTTTGGTCACCGATGTGAGTTTTGTAATTTTGGTTTTATTGGATTCGTTATCTAGCTCATTTGTTCTCAAATTGAACAATAACGCTCCCTTTAGGCGCTCCAGGCTTTCAGAGGTTTTCTACAATTTTTACAATCGGAGATTAATAACTATTAATAACTAAATATTATTAAATTTAAAGAAAATTTAAAAAAGAAAGAAATGTAATCGAATTCGAACCGATGTGCCTTCCCCAGGTAAAATCAAAATATTTCATTAATTAGAATTTTGTTTGACTATATAACTCTAGAACCAGTGAACATAAGCACCACTTATAATATATGGTTTAAAAGCTTTCAATGAGGGCTTATTACTGCAGTCAAAAAAATTCTAAAATCCATATTTTTTTTATTTATTTGCTATTATTTAATAGCAAATTTATTTGCTATTATTTAATACTAGCCAGACTCGGCTAGATTAGAGTATATATTGTTACCGTATATATGCCTAATTTAGTATCGGTGGATGAGCACGGTAGCAAATCAGATGTAAGTGGCGAACAGTATACGAACGCGCTCGTAAAACATCACTCCCGCCGCACAGATGGCCGCACACTTCTCCCACCATAGAGGCGCTGCGGCCCCACCACTCAGGTTCCAATACTAGTGTGCACGAGTGTGAATTTTCAATTCATCATCGACCACCACCTGGAGAAGACCAAGAAATAGATGATAGGAAGAAGACCTCAACGTGGGACCTCCCGGCGAATAGCTACATCCCCGCCGGATCAGCAGGCCTGGCGGCCCGCCGAGGGACTCCCTGGACGCGGATGCATCCTTTCCGCTCCGTCTCGTCGGGCTTTAATAGCCCTGCCCGGCGCACTAACCAGTAGGAGCTGGCCCAGCGTGGGATCGCTCGGGGAGAACCGCCTCGGCCGCACCAGCGAAGGATGACCGACGCCGACCCACCATTGCAGGGCTGTGGGAGTCACCACTGCCACGCTCTTTGGGGACCTAACTGCCGCTGAGGTGAAACTCGGTCTGACTTCTATGGACGAGCCGCAACTCCCCAACTTCGGCGGAGACCAGTTTCCGGACCCAACAGGTCTTCTCTGAGCTAACGCAAAAAACGGTCCTTTTCAAGGCCACCACAAGGTTATGAATTACGAGCCCTCGTAGCCGTTTGACGATAACTCCCCTTCTCGGAGCTACCATTTTTTTTTTTTTTTTTTTTGTCTTCAGTCATTTGACTGGTTTGATGCAGCTCTCCAAGATTCCCTATCTAGTGCTAGTCGTTTCATTTCAGTATACCCTCTACATCCTACATCCCCAACAATTTGTTTTACATACTCCAAACGTGGCCTGCCTACACAATTTTTCCCTTCTACCTGTCCTTCCAATATTAAAGCGACTATTCCAGGATGCCTTAGTATGTGGCCTATAAGTCTGTCTCTTCTTTTAACTATATTTTTCCAAATGCTTCTTTCTTCATCTATTTGCCGCAATACCTCTTCATTTGTCACTTTATCCACCCATCTGATTTTTAACATTCTCCTATAGCACCACATTTCAAAAGCTTCTAATCTTTTCTTCTCAGATACTCCGATTGTCCAAGTTTCACTTCCATATAAAGCGACACTCCAAACATACACTTTCAAAAATCTTTTCCTGACATTTAAATTAATTTTTGATGTAAACAAATTATATTTCTTACTGAAGGCTCGTTTAGCTTGTGCTATTCGGCATTTTATATCGCTCCTGCTTCGTCCATCTTTAGTAATTTTACTTCCCAAATAACAAAATTCTTCTACCTCCATAATCTTTTCTCCACCTATTTTCACATTCAGCAGTCCATCTTTGTTATTTCTACTACATTTCATTACTTTTGTTTTGTTCTTGTTTATTTTCATGCGATAGTTCTTGCGTAGGACTTCATCTATCCCGTTCATTGTTTCTTCTAAATCCTTTTTACTCTCGGCTAGAATTACTATATCATCAGCAAATCGTAGCATCTTTATCTTTTCACCTTGTACTGTTACTCCGAATCTAAATTGTTCTTTAACATCATTAACTGCTAGTTCCATGTAAAGATTAAAAAGTAACGGAGATAGGGAACATCCTTGTCGGACTCCCTTTCTTATTAGGGCTTCTTTCTTATGTTCTTCAATTGTTATTGTTGCTGTTTGGTTCCTGTACATGTTAGCAATTGTTCTTCTATCTCTGTATTTGAACCCTAATTTTTTTAAAATGCTGAACATTTTATTCCAGTCTACGTTATCGAAAGCCTTTTCTAGGTCTATAAACGCCAAGTATGTCGGTTTGTTTTTCTTTAATCTTCCTTCTACTATTAATCTGAGGCCTAAAATTGCTTCCCTTGTCCCTATACTTTTCCTGAAACCAAATTGGTCTTCTCCTAACACTTCTTCCACTCTCCTCTCAATTCTTCTGTATAAAATTCTAGTTAAGATTTTTGATGCATGAGCTACCATAAGTTTATTAATTACAACGGGCTGTCGAAACTAATCGACGACAAAAACTGCCCTTTTCAGGGCTACCTTTAGGTTATTAAGTGTCACGTACCATCGAAGCCATTCGGCGAGAATATATAGATTAAATGAACATAAATGAAAATTTTATAAAATATTAAAAAAATTAACTTCACAAAATTTAACCTTTCACTTTATTCCTTTTTCTCTTCTTCACCTACTGTAATTTTACTCTTCTCCCACTTTCATCCTTCTACTTTCCCCCTTTCTCCTTTACCTTTCCCCCTTTTCCCGTTTTCCTATTTCCCGTTTCGCGTTTTCCGATATTTTCCTTTTTGTCGTGTGTAAATCAGTCCAGTAGTTTTTTAGTCTATAGTGGACACACATACGTACGACCATTTTATATATATATATATATAAGAAATGTAGAAGAAGAAAGTCTGTTGATATATTTGTTGCTTTGTTTTTTAAATATCTCGACACCAGCGTCACCTAGCGGGTCCATTTTTTGCAAAATTATTTCTTTTCGCGTTAACTAATATATGTTCGGAATATGAGACAAATCGGATCATAAATAAAATTTTTCGAAATATCTCGACCCCAGCGCCACCTATCTGGTCAAAACTAATTCAGAAACCTTCGCGGGTGTGCACACAACAACTCTTGTCGAGTTGTTGTTCGAGTTTCATCGCAATCGGATTAGTGATATATTTACGGGACAAACAAACAAACGAATATTCATTTATATAAATATACATATAAAATATACGCTTTAAAATAAAATAGAAAATGTAATGAACGTTTGGTATTAGTTAATTAATAAATCGACAAAGATTTCAATGAATAAAATTATATTTTAAAGTACCAAAGAGGATGTATATAATAATTTAACTAGGAATGGTTAGAGAGTTATATAAAAACACAATTACTTCTGCAATGCAATAATTAAATATTATGCATTAATAAAATTTAAATTTATTACGTTTTTAATTATATATACTTCATTTAAATTTTAATTGGGTTTAATTAAATCCGAAGAGATATTCTGTTTTTCTCTAATAATTTTATGCTAATTATAATTTATAGTACAGAATTTTAATGATTTTTTTATATTAGTTTCTGTTAACTTTACTACGTATAAATTACATTTAGTTCAGTAATAGGATAATGTATATGAAATATTCATCTGGGATTCTCTATACTCCAGTAAGCAAGAAACTTAAATGATAAATTTACAAATTATTAAAATAATTAAAAGTGAAAATCCACCTTACCAGGAATTAAAATAGACACCTTCTAGATTTTTCGGTCCGTAAAGCAAATTTTTTTTTAAATATGCTGTTGATAAACACAGTCATGACTGTTTAACAATTTTAATATTTGACTTTTTTTTTACTTTTAAGACCATAATGGATCATTTTAGTTCATTTTTTTTGTCAAGTTCTTTCTTTTCTTGGTGATTTGTTGTTTTTCAGCTTTTCTTTTTTGCCAGTAATTTCTAAGGGTTTCAGATCTTCTTGACCTTTCTTGTTCAGACTACACCCGGCTTATTGTTTTCTTGGGTTTTGATAGGAATCTTGTTTCTTTATTTTTTAATTTCTCATAGTTTCCGGTTTTCGTTTTTAGGTTTTCACGGGTTATATCTAATTCCTCCACGTCTTTCTGTACTTCGTATAACCAGTTCGGTCTGCTTTTCTTGTTCCAGAAAAGTTCGATTATCCGTCTGATAAGTCTAGTCTCTTCCATTCTGAAAATATGTCCTAGACAGGAAATTCTCTTCTTTCTAAATTTATTAGTTATCGGGATGATCGTTTTGTAAATCTCTTCGTTTGGAATAATTCTCCAAATCCCGTCTTCTTTAATGTTTTTTCCCGATGAATCGTCGTAGAATCTGTCTTTCAATCTTTTCCAGTTTGTCGGTAAACCTTGTCTGGTACGGTCCAAATATGGTTTCGCATCCGTAAAGTATTTCTGGTCGGATAACTGAGTTATAATATCTTATTTTTGTGTTTATGGACATGCATTTTTTGTTATAGATGTTTTGTGTTTTATTGTGGCTTTGATGAGTTTATTTATCCTTTCTTTCCAGTTTGGATTTTCTTGGAGGTTGTGTGTGATGTTTTCCCCCAAATATTTAAAGTTTTCTACTAGTTCTATGTCATTATTGTTTATTTTTACTTTGCTTATGCATAGCGGGTCTCTCACCATAATTTAGTTTTTTTCGTATGATATTTTTAGACCAATTTTTCCTCCAATCTCTTCCAGTGTTGACAGTTGGTATCTGGCATCTTCTGTACTTTGGGATAGTAGGGCTAAATCGTCCGCAAAGCCTAGGCAATTTACTGAGATACCTTTTCCTATTTTAACGTTGTCTTTATTTAATTTTTCCAATCCCGTATTATAAATTCAAGGGCACAGTTGAATAAAAGCGGTGACAGTCCATCTCTTTGTCTCAGTCCTGTTTTGATGTCGAATGGATAAGATATTTCTCCCCTGAATTTAACCTTGGATTTGGTATCCGTTAGTGTTAGTCCGATGATTTTGACTAGTTTTGGGTGAAACCCTAAATTTCTCAGGTTTTTTAGCAGGGATTCTTGATGTACACAATCATATGCTTTGTTGAAATCAATAAAAGTCACTACCAGTTGTTTATTCCTTAGTTTATGATATCCTATAATCAATTTTAAATTTAGAATTTGTTCTGGGCAGCCTCGCCATGGTCTAAATTCCCCTTGGTATTCTCCTGACTTTATTGACTATTTTATAATATTTTATTCTACCGACGATGATTTAAAAAACGTAAAATCTACAGAATTAATTGCTGGTCAGGTGAATTTATCACTTTTTTTTATTTTAGTAATTCATATCAGCTGAAATCATGTTTAAAAAATTAAGGAATTATTATCTAAATATTTGAAAAGACAGCAGTCTACAATTATATGCGATTTTAATTTTAAAATCATGAAAATATACTTGCGTCTCTTTCTACGCTTGTCACATTATACGAGAGCTTTTACTGTAAAATAATTTTACAGTTTAATCGTCAAATAAATGCCTTTTATTTTTATATTAAAATAATTTTGTAAAAGAATAACATAAATGTATTAACATGATTAGAAATTCTTTTTGGTAACCAACTTATTTTTCATTATTTTTAAAAAGATATTACTTTTAATTGTAAATATAAAATTAAATTTACAATTATAACAAAAATAAAATACATAAATAATATTTTACCACTGTTGAAATTTTATTAAAAAAAAAATAGTCTGTGGTCTGTATAATATGAAATTAAAATTTTTAAATAAAATAGTTTATATGCCTATAGCTAATTACTAAGCATGATGAAAATTACTAATTACTAAGTTTGATGAAGTCTAAAAGTTAAAACTTTGTTCTATGTTTAAATTTTCATCAATAAATAAAGAAAAATGTATAAAGATTACTTTTTTTTCTTTTCCGGACCACTATGGAATCACGTTCGCATAGTTTTGACTTCTTTTTCATTTCCTAAAAAAGTTTTCATTCTTTTGTTCTGTTGTTTTCGCTTTTCTTCTTTCTATCGATTCAAGTTTATACTTCTTTTTTCTTACTGTCAGGAAACTTAATATTCTCGAATCTCTTTTTCTAAACTTATTATTGTTTTTACACAGATTCTTAGAAATATTTAACGTTTTTAAATCTGTTTTTATTTCTTTAAACCGGTTGGTATTTGTGGCTCTGTTTATATAGAAATTCATTCTTTGGTCGTTCATTCTGCATAAATTTCCATAAAATTGTAATCTTTTCGGGGAAAAAAGTCCTCTGTTTTTCTATATATTTGTAAATTTCTTTTGTTTAATAAAAAATTACATTTTTTTATTATAATATAAAATACAAATTTCTTTTTTTCACGATATTCCCCGCCCCTTAACGAATTTTGAAAAATATTAGTGTTATCAATGTTCCATATATGAGGATTATTTTTTTTCAAAGTCCGATCGTCACGAAATAAAAACTACCATGAAATAAAAAAATCTTTTATTTGTAACAAGTACTTACACAGTTACGCTATTTCTCTACATAGTCGCCACTCCGATTTAGACATTTGTCGTAGCGTGGTACCAACTTTCCAATACCCTCGTCATAGAAAGGAGCCGCCAGTGTTTTCAGCCATGTTTCTACGCTGGTCTGCAGCTCGATGTCTGTACCAAAATGTTTTCCTCCTAGCCAGGCGTTTCATGTAAGTAAAGAGGTGAAAATTGGATGGAGCCAAGTCCGGGCTGTATGTTAGGTGATCAAACACTTCCCAACGAAAACACTGCAGGAGCTTCTTTGTTACATCTGCAGTGTCCGGCCGAGCATTGTCATGGAGAAAGAAAATGCCTGATGACAACATTCCTCTCCGCTTATTCTGAACTGCCCTTCTTAGACGATGAAGAGTCAAAAAATAAGAGGCTGCAGTGATGGTCGTGCCACGTTCCATGAATTCCACCAAGAGAACTCCATTCCGGTCCCAGAACAAAGTAGCCATATAGTTTCTGTTGGAGAAGGTTCGTTTGAACTTCTTTGGTTTACTGGGAGAATGAGAATGCATCCACTATTTGGGTTGTTCTTTTGTTTCTTCAGTTTTGAAATGGACCTATGTCTCGTCCCCTGTAACAATTTTGTTCAACAAATCTTCTCCTTCATTGTGGTAGCGCTGGAGAAACGTTAGGGAGGCGTCCATTCTCATTGTTTTGTGATGGTCGGACAGCATCTTGGGAACCCATCTCGCACAAAGTTTGCGGTACTGAAGTCTCTCACTCACAATGGTGTAGAGAGCCTTGAAATTTCAGGAAACGAATCACTCAATACAGAAATTGTGAACCGACGATTTTCTCGAATTGTCTCATCCACTCGCTCAACGAGATCATCAGTTGACACTCGCTTCGTTCCCTGACCGCCTGCATCATGAACATCTGTACGTCCTCCTTTAAAGTTCCTGCAGCATTATCGCACTTTGCTGTCACTCATTGAAGTTTCACCGTACACATTACTTATTCGTAGATGAATTTCAGCTGCATTACACCCCTCAGCCTGAAGAAATCGAATTACCGCACGCACTTCACACATGGCGGGAGATTCTATTCTTGTAGACATGTTTACGTGCTAGCTGCGTGTTCAGAACTAAACGAAGTGACGCGGCGTGATTGAAGGCCTAGAGAAGGACTAGAGACGCTGCGCAACACATATGCGCAAAGGTTCATCCGATTTTTGCGCGGGTTTTTATTTTGCGACCGATCGGACCTTGAAAAAAAAACCCTCCTATATAAATATTTGAAGAAAATCGGTACGGTCAATCCTGAAGTATAAGATCATGTATGTACGTACATATGTATGTATGTGACACGCGTACGCACGTACATATATGTTGTCGCGTGTTCGTGGCTCGTTTAGATCAAGTTCAAAATCTAATGATTTTAGCTTTTTTGAACATTTTTGGTCCAGTCGACTGCAAACATAATGGAAGGTGCACAACTACATGTTATAACAGTCCTAAATCCAAAATTTCAACATTCTACGGCTAATCGTTTTTGAGTTATGTAAGATACACCCGTACAGACATCACGACGAAACCAGACAAAATGGATTCAGGAATGTCAAAATGAAGATTTCGGTTAAAATCTGAAAACCGAAATTTTTGCGATTACAATACTTCCTTTACTTCGTATATGAAGTAAAAAAGTCTTAAGAACTTTCGCTTAGATATTTTTTGACACATCGTTGATCAGTAAGGAGATCGATGTATTACTTTACGCCAATGCCCAAAACTTTATTTATATTTGTTTATAAATATAAGTTTATATTATTATTTTTTTTTTTATTTTTTACTTTTAAGGCTGCAAAGAACCACTTTAGTCAGAATAATTCAAGTCTTTTTGCCGATCTTTTCTTTAAGCATTTCTTTTCTTTTGCCTTTAAGTTCTTAGCTTTTACTTTCTTCCAATATTTAGTCATTTTTAATGATCTTACTTTACGATCCTCTCCCGAATAAACCCTTTTTGTTTAATTAAAAGTTCTTACTTTAAAGTCGTCGGTATTCGGATCTTTAATAACAAATTTTAATTATTCGGATTTATTAAGTAAATCTTCGTAAATCAAATTTAATTCTTGCTGTCTTCTTTAATTTCTTTGATCCATAATGGCGGATTTTTTAAAGACCAAAATCGATCGATAATTCTCTTAGTAATCCTATCCTGCGTTAATCTTAAAAAGTGTGCACAGAAAGAAATTCGCTTCTTTTTCATAGTATCGATTAAGGATTCCAAGTTTTCGCACAGAAATTTATTAGGCAATAATCTGTACTGATTTTCGTGTTTATATTTTTTGTTTATGCAGCTTCTAAGAATTCTGCGTTCAACTTTAAGCAAAGGTTCAGTACTATTTTTCTGATTTAATCTAAATAAAGTCTCGCTCGCGAAAGTAATTACTGGTTTAACCACAGTTATGTAATGTCTAATTTTAGTGTTAATCGAGAGAGATTTTTTGTTGTCATTATATTTTCCATTAATATTTGTTTCCTTTGTTTCCATTAATATTCACAGAATTAATAACTAAAGGATCTATAGCCATCATTTTAGTCTTTTCGTAAGAAATTTTAAGTCCAATTTTATTCGCAAATTCTTCTATATTTATTTGTATTCTGGCTTCTGCGATACTATTAGCTAATAAAACGAAGTCGTCAGCAAATCCTAGGCAAGTTAAATTTAAGTTATCTCTTTGTATCCTATGTGAATATTTTTTGGATTAATTATAAACCATTCACGCATCACAAATTCTAATGCACAATTAAATAATAAAGGCGAAAGTCCATCGCCTTGTCTCAGTCCGGATTTTATGGAAAATTCACCACGAAACTTCACTTTAGATTTTGAATTTGTCAATGTTAAACCGATCATATTTACCGATTTAGGATCCAATCCGAGATTTCTCAGAATTTTTAACATCGAAGGCCTATGTATGCGATCGTACGCTTTTTTGAAATCAATAAAAGAAATAATCATCTGTTTTTGCTTTCTATTATAAATATTTATTATTATTATTATTATGCTTTTACGGCCAACATGGGACCACTTGAGTCAATTTTAGTTGGATCTTTTCTGAGAAAAGCGTGTTATTTTATTCTTCCGAGCTGCCAAGAATTTCTTCATCCGTTCAGATCTTGCTTTATTATCTTCATCCGTAAACACCCTCTTCGTTGTATTTTGTCGTTTCTCTGTCTTTTGTTTAAATCTAATGCTTTTGTCTTTTAGCTTTGTAATTTTTCCAGTTTTATTCTGTAGGTCGGTCAGGGAACTTCCCAATTCTTTCATATCTTCTCTAATTTCTTTGATCCATCCTACTTCTAGCTTTTGGAACCAGAGCTTTTCAATGATATTTCTTGACAGTCTTGTTTCCGGTGTCCTTATGAGATGAGCAAAGAAAGAGATTCTTTTTTTCCGCATAGTATCAGTTACAGGCTCTATTTCTCGATACACCACCTCATTTGGCACAATCCACCATCGGCCTTCTTTTTGGTGTTTTTTTATTGATACACGTTCTGACAATTCTCCTCTCTATTTTCAGAATTTTATCAATTCGGTTTTTCTGAGTGATTTTGAAAAGGGTCTCGCTTCCGTAGGTGACTTCTGGCTGAACTACAGTTTTATAATGTTTAAGTTTTGTTTTAGCAGAAAGGCATTTTTTGTTATATGTTGACCAAGTTAATTTTTGGGATTTAATCATTTTATTTGACCGGTTTTGCCATGTCACTTTTTCATTTAAATAAGTTATTATTTTCCCTAGATATTTAAATTGTTTTACTATTTTAATTTCCTGATTGTTTACCGTAATATGCTCTATTACCAGAGGATCTATGGCCATTAGTTCAGTTTTTCGAAAGAGATATGAAGCCCTATCTTTTGTGCTAGGTTTTGAAGGCTCATGATTTGTGTTTTGGCTTCTTGAATAGTATTTGCTAAAAGAGCGAGGTCACCTGCAAATCCCAGGAAATTTAGTGTGATGGAGTTTTTCTTAGTACCCATTTTTATATTTTTGGGATTTATTTCATACCATTTTCTCATGACAAATTCGAGGGCGCAGTTAAAAAGGAGTGGTGAGAGGCCGTCTCCATAAATATTTATATTATATATATATTTTTTTCTTTTATACAAGTATAAACTAGTACAATAAATTATTCTTAAATTACTTAAATGAGATTCTTCGACACTTTTTTTATTCCCAAGGCAATATATAATTACAATAAAATAACAATAAAACTATCATGAATAAATAAATCAACCAACGGTTACGAATAGATTTCAGATTCCTTTGGGATATCATCGTAAAACTGGAGGAAAATTTTATCACATGATTTTATTACGACTTGGCCACGTAGCAAATAAGAAAATAAAATACTATATTTTTAAGGTGTTAAAATAATAAAACTTAATAAGGGTTTAATTTATGCTATACCTTTATTTTTTGATGATAACATGAATAGGTGAGATCCTTATTTATAACGTATTGAGTCTATAAATATTTATTGTAAAAAAGATAAGCGAACTTACAGTTTGTCTAAAATATTATTCAGCATTTGGAGGTCAAAATTGAAAATACATTTATTATTATTTGAAAAAATAACTATGTGATATCACATATGCACCATTTTTATCGATGACCTTATGCCATTTTTCAGCAACACCATAATCTCGTCGCGATAAAACATCTATGGTTTCTGATCATAAAATAGTTTATCTATTTTCAAAATAAATTAATGAATGTGTAAGTAAATAAGATTTGCTGTATATAAAATATAGGTATATATGATATACTTTTATAGGCAGCTACTTTTATACGGATTTGAATACTAGATCGTGGATACCGGTATTTTTTGGTGTTTTGGTTTCAATTAACCTCACATATCAAAAATATTTTTATCAATAATTCATCGGTAAAGCCCTTTACAAGATTTAAATAACCTAATCACATTATTTAATACTTACTGTTCGCGGCTGTTTCTGGATTATTAGAATATAATTTTTAAAAAACTAAAATTATATTATTTATTAGTAAAATGTTGTGCTCGATAAGGGACTGTGTTATGCTGTCGTGCTCTACGTTAATTAATTGTTTGAATTCCTGTACTTTTTATTTGTGAATGTAATGGTTTATTCAATTCAGACTGTATTGTACTCAAAACGACCGGTTTGGTCTAGCGGTGAACACGTCTTCCCAAATCAGCTGATTTGGAAGTCAAGAGTTTCAGCGTTCTAATACTAGTAAAGTTAGTTATTTTTACACGGATTCAACCGATACTAGATTGTCGAAACCAGTGTTCTTTGGAGGTTGGGTTTCAATTAATCTCACATCTCAGGAATGATCGAACTGAGATTGTACAAGACTCCACTTCATTTACACTCATACATATCATCCTCTGAAATAATACCTTAACGATAATTCCCGGAGGCTAAAGAAAGGTATATATGAGTTAAAACAATTTTGTTGGATAACTACTTTACCGAATATCCGTAAAAAATATTTACCATTCCAAATAACTGTTAATAAAACTTTAAATACAAAAGGTACTACGAAAGTTTTACAATACGGTAATTTTTATAAACTTTGAAAATAATTTTCAATAGACATATACACTTTTCGAGGCTTTTAAACCAGTTTTCAAAGAATCCTTGCCGTGTTTCGTCAGAAATCTTGGCATACTAATCGTTTCAGATATTTAGGACGTCATCATCGCGTATAAAATTCCTCCCTTTCCAGTTTTTCATCTGGGGGGAAATCACATGATTTTTCAGCGATGTGAAATCACATGAGCAAGATCATGATTATAGGAAGGTTGCTCTAACAGTTGCATTCCAGTGCTGACCAAATACCCGAAGCAAATTTTTAAACTGTGCGCTATGGGGTTATCATGGTGAAAAAATCATGTGTCGTACATTCTTGAGTTCGGCCGCAGCTTCTTGAGAACTTCAAGAACATTAGGCAAACAATTGTCTTCTGAGTTTCTAACACATAACTAGCTCTATAACTCCTCTCACACTAAAAAATACGGCCACCATCCTCTTCTTTTTCGATCTGGAATTTTGAAAAGTCGCAGAGGATTTTATTATTAAACACCTAGACTTTTTTCGGGGACGTAAAATAATTGTACAGCCAAATTTTTCACCTGTCAGAATATACTGTTCACATAGAGAGAATTCCTATTTTCAAAATTTTGGTATATCACGACAATATGAAACATGACGTGCCATCTGATCGTCGGTCAAGTTATACGGTTCCCAAATGTTACAAAGCTTTCAAGCTTGAAGGTAATCTCAGAGAAGATCGAAAGTGTGACTCAAGCATTTTTCGTAGTGCAGAAATGTTTCGTCAGTCACAGACGAAGACGATCGACCTGAACTTGGGGTCGCTTCATGGCTAAAATTTGCTCTTTCCAATTCTCATTACTAACCAATATTCTTGTAAAATGAGGACAATCCTCTCCAAGCACAGGAGACATTTCCTCTAAAAATTGATTAACACTTAACCGACGTCAAAAATTGTAGTATATAATTGCTCGGTATTCAGTTTTCAACCATGACAATATCACGAATTCTTTTCAGTAACTCAGCTAAAGTTCAAATAAATCTGAGACATTGACTAGAACGGTTACCGTGCAGATGAGGCTCTATTAAAATATCCACCCAATTAGTAAACGTTTGCGGTGATCCATCTATCGAATAGCAAAATCTTACCAGTAACCTTTGTATAGATCGCAGATTTCGCGGGAGGATTTTATTTAAGAATAGTATTCAAAAGGATTTACATATGGCATTCTTGTTCATATGGAAGTGACTCGTGGATTTGTCTTGTAGTAAAAACAGAAGTCATGTTTATTTCAGTAGTTATCAGAAGGCGTATGTATTCAGTGTTTCATAGAAATAAAATTGGGTACAGGTACAGTGGTTCAACGTAAGTTTAAAACGTGGTAAAACAAACCACAACTATAACTCTGGAACCAGTCAATATAAGTACCACTTATGATATAATCCTGACAAGCTCTCATTTAGGGCTTATTATTGCAGTTAAGAAAAAGTCCAAAATCCAAATCTTTTGGATCCTGGGCTTTTTTGGACACTTTTGGTCCAGTCGATTTTAATAAAAAAAAAGCGATGTTCAACTAGATGTTACAAAAGTCCTTAATCTAAAATTTCAACAGTCTACGGGTAATCGTTTTTGAGTTACGTACAATCGTCCCGCCAAAACTTATCAAAATGAATTTGGGGATGGTCAAAATTGATATTTCCGTTAAAACCTGAAAACCGAAATTTTCGCGATCATAAAACTTTCTTTACTTTATATAATGAAGTAAAAATTATCAACTAACTAATTTTTATTTTATAATTGTGTAATTTGCAGTTCTTTTTTTAAACAGTTGCAATCTTACTAATTATTTACACCACTAAAAAAGAATACGTTTTTTTTTTTTACATTAAATAAGTATTTATCTGACAAATGTAGTAATATACTGTTTCTAAATAAAATTTTAATTTTTCTAACTTTTGTTTTATTTAACTTACCTTAGACAATTTTAATCAGAATTAAATTTTCTACAAGTTTTCGTTTTAATATTTTATGTGGTTGTTAAACATTTAACTATTGTACGTCAAACTTAAAAAAAAAAAAACAGGGATTTTACCCCGGTTTATTGGATTTACACCTCAGATTTCTCAAAAACTACTGCAGATACGGATTTGCAAACTATTTTCTTTGATTTCTCAAGTAAAAAACCATAAGAAATCATAATTTTTCTCGTTAATTACTGTTCTAAAAATTTCACTACACCTCATTTCACCGGTAAAATCTACGCGAAATCTTTCACGAAATCTTTCATTACAAGCAAACGAAGCATTTTAGGACATCATGTGTATATTAATTTTTCCATTATTTTCACGTGTACATCAGAGTATAAAAGTTCCGGGAAAACTTCTTGGTACAGTTTGAATAATATTATAATTGTTTATATTAAAATGATTTACTTTTTAAATTCAATAAAATTTATAAAATTCTTTTAAGAGAGCATTGAAAGATTTAAATGGCAGAAAGGCTCCTGGAATAGACGGAATACCTGTAGAATTACTGCGCAGTGCAGGTGAGGAAGCGATTAATAGATTATACAAACTGGTGTGTAATATTTATGAAAAAGGGGATTTTCCGTCAGACTTCAAAAAAAGTGTTATAGTCATGATACCAAAGAAAGCAGGGGCAGATAAATGTGAAGAATACAGAACAATTAGTTTAACTAGTTATGCATCAAAAATCTTAACTAGAATTCTATACAGAAGAATTGAGAGGAGAGTGGAAGAACTGTTAGAAGACCAATTTGATTTCAGAAAAAGTATAGGGACAAGGGAAGCAAGTTTAGGCCTCAGATTAATAGTAGAAGGAAGATTAAAGAAAAACAAACCAACATACTTGGCGTTTATAGACCTAGAAAAGGCATTCGATAACGTAGACTGGAATGAAATGTTCAGCATTTTAAAAAAATTAGGGTTCAAATACAGAGATAGAAGAACAATTGCTAACATGTACAGGAACCAAACAGCAGCAATAATAATTTAAGAACATAAGAAAGAAGCCGTAATAAGAAAGGGAGTCCGACAAGGATGTTCCCTATCTCCGTTACTTTTTAATCTTTACATGGAACTAGTAGTTAATGATGTTAAAGAACAATTTAGATTTAGATTTAGATTTAGAATTGTTAGGGATGTAGGATGTAGGATGTATACTGAAATGAAACGACTAACACTAGATAGGGAATCTTGGAGAGCTGCATCAAACCAGTCAAATGACTGAAGACAAAAAAAAATTATGGATATCTTTTATATCTTTTATCTTAAAAAAAATAAAACATAAATAAAAATATAAGCAAATCTGGGAATTGAATAATTCAATCAACCAAGGAAAATTGATTTTAAAAATATATAAAATCTTCTTTTTCACTTTTATCTTTTTATAAAAGTATTATAAAAAGTGCAAAACAGTTTTACAAAAACAGAAAAAAATAGGCTTTTTATATATATGTACTGTTGTTTCCTTTTATATCTAGACGAAATGTAGGTTACATAGATAAAAAAAGAATATTCCAAAACGTATATATATATATATATATAAAATTTTGTACATGAAAGATATTTAAGAAAGTAAATAAAAAAAATAGGTAGTTTGAAGAATGTTAAGCGATTGAAGGTAATTCAATTTTGGACTGTAGGTATGAGAATTTGAGAACTATGCGTGCGTGTGCTATGGTTTACTCTATAACAGTTTAGAATCTGTGAAAAAGTGGCCGTTAAGTTCTTTTACTTTATATAAAGCAGTGTTACCAATCTCTTTTTTAGTATATGGGAAATTTTTTTTTTCTTACGTGAAAGAATTTTTCCTTCTTTACTTAAACCAGCGAAAAAAAGTTTAAAATTACATTTCTTTATACAAAGCCGTTTACTACATTGGTTAACTTATTTCTTATTGCTTTTTTTATTATTACTTTTTTAAAAACAAAAAAAAAACTTTAAACTATTTCTTAAGTTTAATTTAGATACAAAGTTCACTATTTTTATTTTTTACTAACTCTACCCGCTTCGCTGTGGCACATTGTGGTTGCATGGATGAGAAATGAGAAACAAAACAAAGCATACGTTTCATAGAAGTTTAATTTTGCAATACTTGTGGATATACAATATTTTTTTTTTGTTTTTCCACTGTCTGCGTAGATATAAAGGCTAGCTGGTTTGCCGACTCGGGAACACGCAACATACAGTTGCCCATGTGAGAAGTAATCCGCATCTAAATCTAAACCACACAGTTCTAAAGATTGACCTTGAGCTTTATTGACTGTGATTACAAATGCCAATCGAACTGGGAATTGCAATCTCTTTAAATTAAAATGGTGTATCGGTCGGGATTATGGGTATTCGAGGAATGAGGACATCTTCACCTTTGAAAAGCCGCGTTAAAATCGTTGCTTCTCAACGTTATTCATCAATTTCTTAACTGCAAGTCGCGTGCCGTTGCTGAGGTTTGGCCGATTAATATTCCGCAACAGGATAATTGTCATTTTTTTATCTAACCGTTGCTAGAATCAATCTAATGAGGAATGTTTCCCCAGTTCCTCCTGGCGCATCCAAGAAGAAGATCCCCCCAGCTCCGTCATTTATCATTTGCATTATGCGATCATAAATGCCTTTCTGTTCACTCGTTAATTTGGGAATGTTTGATCGGACATATGACTGAAGATCACCAATGTGATAACTCTGTTCACGTCGTAAATCCACATCAAATGAAGCAATCGCAGCTCGGGTGTGTGCTGGCATTCCTAATCGACTAACAACTTTATTTGCAATATCTAAGCACTTGTCTTCAATATTTATCAATGCTTCGTTGTAAATGCCTTCTGTAAATTCCACAGTCATATTGGTATTTTCTAGGCGTACTCTATGCAAAATAACCTCAGCCATATGCGACCGATATCTTTCCCATAACTCTGTGGGTGATGAAGGGAAGCAAACCGTCAATATAACGGCGAAAAATGCGGGAATTTGGTTTGGATGTGCAGTGTTGCACGCGTCATTAATACATATATCCCACTGTTGGTCGTTTTCTAATAAATTCAGAGCTTGGTGAAAGGCGCAGATCAATTACGACACGATCACACAAAAGTACCTCGGTTAAAGTGAATATTTAATTCAGATTGTATAATAATCTGAATCAGATGCAAGTGGATAAGTTTTTTTTTTTTTTTTGTTAATAAACAATGTAATTGGGAACAGGTATTGTTTTACATGTGACTGCGGTTGTCGTTAGCTAGTATGGCGAGTGTTCCCCTCGCTTACGGCAGATGGCGCGGTCACTGGTACACACAGCTGACAGTTAAAAAAACTGTTTTCTCGCGGTCGCGGGTATGTGACTGATGCGAAAAATAGATAAAAACAATCTTTGATGCGGGTTATGTATCGTGCTAAAATTTGAGCTCAATCGGTGCAGAAAATTTTGAGTTTTTGAAGCGTACACAAACGAACTTAACATTTTTATATATAAAGATTTGTTAAATTGTTTTTATGTTTATATTTAAAGCTGTACTTCATGTGTTTTATTATTATCCTAAAAAAAATTAATTAATAAAAACTGCAGTTATTTTCATTTCGTATCAGTGTATTTAAGAGTAATCCTATTAAAATAACAAATAAAAAATAAAACATGATCAGAATCAGTGGATGTTATTAAAAATTTGTTTAAAAAGGACTTTAAAATTTAAAGACCTTTATATCAGTTCATATTTGGCTCCTGACGATTGAATGGTTCCGTACACACTATATGAGCCGGCCCTGCACTACATTCAGGCAGTCTTCTTCAGTCAATCTTCATGGACTCAACATAAAAATACATTCTTTAACAATGTATCATTTATGGAATCATTAAAAGCATTTATATACACTTATACAAAATCTTGTATTATTTATTCAAATATTAACGCATCATAACTTATTATGAAATTATAAATGTCTATATTTATTTATCACTAGCAGACCCGGGAATCCTTCGCTATTGCTAGATTTGAGTATATATATATATATTAAATGAACACAGTTGAAAGTTTGTTAAAAGATTAAAAAATGAACATTATGGATCTTCACAAAATTTAACCTTTCCCTTTCCCCTTACAATTTTCTCATTTTCGTTTTTACCACATTTCCTTTCCCTTTCCCCGTTTCCCCAATTTCCCCTTTAACCATTTCCCTTGTATTCCCTCGTTCCCTCTAATTTATAACCTTTTCCCTCTTCGTATTTTCCCGTTCCTCTTTTTTTTCTCCTTTCACATTCCCATTTCTTTTTCCCCAAGTTCCCTTTTTTATTTCACAATTTTTCCCTTTTTCCCTTTTACCTTTTTTGATTTTTTTCCTTTTCCGATTTTTCCCTCTTTCTCTTTTCCGATTTTTCCCCGGGCGTAAATCGGTTCAGTAGTTTTATACTCATTGAAATGGGATTGTAAAATATTTAGTATAGCGTGTGTTGCTTTTATGTCCAACAGATAGCGTTGTTTATTAAAAAAAACATGCTCCGCCCAAATTCGACAGTTTTGACTGTTCACATAACCGTTGAGATGAATCCAAGCTTCATCACTATAGAACACTGTGTTTAAAAATTCGATTCCGTTATCATTTACGAGAGACTTAAACCGACGGAAATATTGCAATCGCTGTTTAAATCCGGAGGCTGAAGCTCTTGAACTAATCGTACGCGATACGGATACAATTTCAATTTTTAGCAGCTTTCTGAACACTCGAATATGACAAACCGACTTGCATGGAAAGTTTTCGTAAACTTATCCGTGGAGAATTGAGCAATCTTGTTTTCACATTCTCTAAAACGTCATCTGTCAAGCGAGTTGATCGACCGCTACGTTTTTTTGTCGCAAACACTACCTGTCTCTCGAAATCGGTTTGCTAGTCTAGAAACTGACATTTTTTTTCTGATTCTTTTACGCTAGCGTACGATTTCGTAGCATAATATTTTTCAAGAATGAAAACTCGTTGTTCTATGGTAAAAGATATTCTGTTCGTAACACGACCGGAAACGACACAAAAGTTTACAGAGCTCAAGGGAAATCAAATCACACCGCCGTATCTATACCGGTTGAGTATCGCTACCAACTTCGTGTCACAAAACAAAATTTTACCTTTCTTAGAAAAAAATTACCAGACATTAACAATTGGGTAACAGGACTAAAAAATCACTCTGTATTAGAGAACATTTTTAGTTACAAGAAATTTATGGTAAATGGAATTGTTTTTTGAGGGGAAAAATTAAAATTACTTTTAAAGTAGGTTTTTTATATTTATTTTAGTATTTGTATTTTTTTTCACATAATTTGATTTTTTTCTTTTCCCAAATCTTTCTCATTATCTCTCCTTATTTTATATTTTTTCTTTCCTTATATTTGAGATTTCTTTTACTTTTTATTTTTTCCTTCAAACTTGCAATCATCAACCAATTTCTTAAATGTATCTTTCATATATAATATTTACTTTATTTCCTCTAGGTCTTGTTTGATCTGTATTTATCAATTTATTTCTCTCTTTTTTTCATTAATATAAATAAAAATGTTCTTTATCCGTCTGTTATTGTTCATTCTATATAAATGATCGTACCAGTCGCAAGTGGTAGCGTCTCGACCTTTCATTCAGAGATACCGTGTTTGAATCCGGGTCATGAATGATATTTTTCACAAAACTGCCGTTTCATCTCATACTCTAAAGCAATACCCGACGGTGGTCCCAAAAGTTAAAAAAAAAAAAAATATATATATATATATATATGCACATAGCATTTCATTCTTATTTTCCTCATTTGTGTTTCCATATTTTCTATTTCCTGATTAAGTGTTTCCCACTTTTCTTCATTCATTTCAACATTCCATTTATCTGAGGATAAATGGAATGTTGAAAGAAATACACATCGGTTCAAATCATACCTCATTTCTTTATTTTTATTTTTACTTTTTTGTAATTTAAATATATTGATTTATTAATAATTATTAACCTCCGATTATAAAAAAAAATTAACTTAAATAATATTTCAGTAATAACAATAAAAACTATGAAAAAATCAGAAATTATTAGTAAAATAAAATTTTTATATTTTTCATATTCACAACATATATTGCATCTGAGGATTCTTTTCTGAAAAATTTCGGTTTCAGATTTCAATGGAAATATCATTTTGACCATTCCTGAATCCATTTTGACTAATTTCGGCGTGACAAGTTTCGTATGTACGTATGTATCTCGTATAACTCAAAAACGATTAGCGATAGAATGTTGAAATTTTGGATTTGTACACCTCCTCTTTTGTTTCCAATCGGCTGGACCAAAAATGTTCAAAAACGCCAAAATCCCCCAAAAAATTGGATTTTGCAATTTTTCATAACTGTAGTAACTTATTACTCCTTCATTGAGAGCTTTTCAACGATATATAAGTGGTACTTATTTTTGTAAGTTGTAGAGCTACAGTCAAATAAAATTTTTATTAATGAATTATTTGGATCATACAAGGGGGAAGGCACATCGGTTTGAATCATACCTCATTTCTTTATTTTTAATTTTTTTTTTTGTAATTTATATATATTGATTTATTAATAATTAATACCTCTGATTATTAAAAAAAAACAACAATTTACAATAAATAATATTTCAAAAATAACATTAAAAAAATATGAAAAAATCCGAAGGTATTAAATAAAATAAAATTTCATGTATTTTTCATTTTATAAAAATTTATAAATGTAATTTAATAGGCATACAAGGAAGTAAATTTGGTGCCCACATCAGATTTCTCAACTCTACGTATATTTTTGCTAGAGAATCTAGCAGTTAATGATGTTAAAGAACAATTTAGATTCGGAGTAACAGTACAAGCTGAAAAGGTAAAGATGCTACGATTTGCTGATGTTATAGTAATTCTAGCCGAGAGTAAAAAGGATTTAGAAGAAACAATGAACGGCATAGATGAAGTCCTACGCAAAAACTATCGCATGAAAATAAACAAGAAGAAAACAAAAGTAATGAAATGTAGTAGAAATAACAAAGATGGACCACTGAATGTGAAAATAGGAGGAGAAAAGATTATGGAGGTAGAAGAATTTTGTTATTTGGGAAGTAGAATTACTAAAGATGGACGAAGCAGCGCGATATAAAATGCCGAATAGCACAAGCGAAATGAGCCTTCAGTAAGAAATATAATTTGTTTACATCAAAAATTAATTTAAATGTCAGGAAAAGATTTTTCAAAGTATATGTTTGGAGTGTCGCTTTATATGGAAGTGAAGTTTGGACAATCGGAGTACCTGAGAAGAAAAGATTAGAAGCTTTTGAAATATGGTGCTATAGGAGAATGTTAAAAATCAGATGGGTGGATAAAGTGACAAATGAAGAGGTATTGTGTGACAAATAGATGAAGAAAGAAGCATTTGGAAAAATATAGTTAAAAGAAAAGACAGACTTATAGGATACATACTAAGGCATCCTGGAATAGTCGCTTTAATATTGGAAGGACAGGTATAAGGAAAAAATTGTGTAGGCAGGCCACGTTTGGAGTATGTAAAACAAATTGTTAGGGATGTAGGATGTAGAGGGTATACCGAAATGAAACGAGTAGCACTAGATAGGGAATCTTGGAGAGCTGCATCAAACCAGTAAAATGACTGAAGACAACAAAAAAAAAAAAAAAATTGTAGTGTTTTTGAACCATAAAAGGTTGCTGGAAGGATTTCTGTTTATAATCTTTTTATCTGTCTTTTCTTGTTATAGATTATTTAGTGTAGAGGATTTCAGTTAAATCATTTGCTGTATCCACTTTCTGTAGTCTAGCTTTTATTCCTTATTTTTCTAATCCTACTAGGGTTATTTATTATTTTTCTTAAATATTTCAATTTATTTACACATTTGATTGTTTTATTATCTCATAATTTAATTTATACGTTTTCAATTAGAGCGTTGGTTAGTCATTCTGCTTCTTTTTTTTTCTTTTTTTTTCATATAAAATTTGTAAACATATTTTATTTACATGCTTTTCTAGTATTTGGAGTTTTATTTCTTCTTTTGTTTTTGCTAAAAATACTAAGTAATCTGCAAAATCCAAAATATCAATTACAAAATCTTTAAATTTTGTCCCTAGTCAAATATTTTCTTGAAATGTTTAAATTTATAATTATTTGCCATTTTTTATTATCTTTTACATGGGTAGTTGAATAGAATTGGAGAAAGTCTACTATCCTTGTCTTACTCTGGTTTTTATATCTGATATAATTTATGTTTGAACTTTTGAGAATGTTTTTTAATTATATTTATTGTTTTATTATCAAATTTAAATTCTTCAAGGACTTTAAAGATGGATTTACGATGTATCGAGTCGTATACTTTTTTTAAAGTTAGCAAATACTAATAATAAATCTTTATATTTTCTCTTTTCTTTTAATGTAATTTATTATATTTAAGTTAAATTTTTTTTATACTCAACTAACTTTTTTTTAAAGGACGACATCTGCCCTGGATTCTCCCAGTTGATTTATAATGAATATATTAGTATTAGAATAATTATAAATTGATTAACGTCACTTTCAAAGTTCACTTTAATCATTTCCGACAATTTATTTAGCATGGCCTTCATTAATATAATATTTTTCTTCTAATTTTTGAACATGTCTAAACCTTTAACACCAGTCATTCTTGTTTAAAAAACGTAAATTTTCTTTTACTAAATTTATATAATAATTCAATTTTGAATTCAAATTTTTTGTTAATAAAATAATTTTATATATCTTCACTGATCGATCCTTCTACAAATTGTTGTTTTTTTAAAAATATTTTTAAAATATTCCGTCTGACCATACATTTTTTTTTTTTTAATAGTAAAATTATTATCAGTAAAATTGAACAGGTTATATATACTTCAATGGAAATTAATACATTGGAACATACACTCAGTGAATGTGTGTATTACAATAAATGAACTTAAATGAAAAATCATTAAATAAATATAACTTTAGACAAAATGATACAATTTAGCATGAAACTACTAAATATAATGGATTTAATCCTGTAATCAATGTATTTTTTTTTATATAGGCATCGACTTCTATGGTCAATAACTGTGGTCACATTCTTTAAAATTATAATTAAATCGTCATCAGGTTCAAATGTAAGAGTGTAAAGGACCCTTACATTTTATTTAAAAGCACGAAAATACACAAGAAATTTAAATACAAACATTGAAAATACTTACAGGGTTGTAATGTGCCCTGATATTTAAAATTAAAAATAAGTAAAATAAAAATATAAAAGATAATAAATAACGCCTTCACAGTACCAATATTTCCTTTTTTGGCTTCCTTATATAAAAAAAAACCGTACCTATTTTTTAACAGATTACCAGATTTTATTTCTGGATAGCTATAGAACTATGATACCAGGAAAGTAGAAAAACAACAAAGAAACGTTGCCGCCGTACTATTAAGTTCATAAAGCTGGTTTCAGCCCAGCCATGAATTTGTCACAGTTTTAAGAACAACGACTGTTTTCCTTTCCTGTTTAGCCTCCGGAACTACCGTAAAGTATTACTTCACAGGATTATATATATGAATGTAAATGAAGTGTAGTCTTGTACAGTTTCAGGTCGACTATTTCTGAGACGTATGGTTAATTGAAACCTAACCACCAAAGAACTTATTGCTGAGGGCGTTCTAGTCCATCTATATACAATAGTGATTGTATTGGGGTGCTCTGATGACGCATTAAGGACCCTCAAGGTATGTGAGGTAGGCGCGCGATTCGGAAGTGGTATGCGTGGGGTGCATGTCCGGACTCTGACTAGGATATAGGGACAGGAAGGGAAGCTCTTCTGAAGAGAGACATATCGGGGCAACTGGATACAGTTGTCATGATGTCACAGTGAACTAGCAGGGAATGGTCAGGGCGGCGGTTTAGGCTGTATGCACTAGGGGGTGGGTTATTCTACTGCCACATAACTCAGGATAGCATCTTATAGGCAATTACCGGTTGCCCCTGTGTGGTTAAAAAATGAACACCGCCGAATTCACAATCTAGTATTGAGATGCGTATAAAAGTAACTACTTTTATAAGGAGTTGAACCTTAGAATACTCGACTTTGAAATCAGCTGATTTCCGAGAACGAGTTTACTAGTAGGTCAACTCGATGGGTTAAGGGACGGGGGGATGGGTTACGGACTACCTTCATTATATCGAATACAAAACTACCAATAAATATTTTATAAGATGTTTTATTAATTTGTCTATTTACAATTTATAACTAAATCGTTCGATATGTGCAGATCATCGTATATATTTTTTTCTACAGATGTATGTTATATGATGTCATATGTTAGTTTTATTTGATTTTAGTTTTGTAAGTTTTCAAATACGTCACGAATGAATTTTTAGCTTTATTATTTAAAGCTTACTGGTAGCTTAAATCAGCTTAATTGCATAAATATTTTATGAATTGTTACATAAAGAAACATATTTTTATATATTTTGATAATATATTGAAGTAAAATTTGAAATAAAATAAAGAACATTCCGATAAACGATTATTTGATAAAGAATTGAAAGAAATAATATTTTCAAAAAATAAGTATTGTATTTTTTTTGTCTTCAGTCATTTGACTGGTTTGATGCAGCTCTCCATGATTCCCTATCTAGTGCTGGTCGTTTCATTTCGGTATACCCTCTACATCCTACATCCCTAACAATTTGTTTTACATACACCAACAGTTGCCTGCTTGCACAATTTTTCCTTGTATCTGTCCCTCCAATATTAAAGCGACTATCCCAGGAATTCTTAATATGTGGCCTATAAGTCTGTCTCTTCTTTTAACTATATTTTCCAAATGCTTCTTTCTTCATCTGTTTGCCGCAACACCTCTACATTTGTCATTTTATCCACCCGTCTGTTTTTTAACATTCTCCTGTAACACCGGATTTCAAAAGCTTCTAATCTTTTCTTCTCAGATACTCGTTCGTCCAAGTTTCACTTCCATATAAAGCTAAGCTCCTAACATATACTTTCAAAAATTTGTTCCTGGCGTTTAAATTAAATTTTTATATAATCAAATTATATTTCTGACTGAAGGCTTGTTTCACCTGTGCTATTCGGCATTTTATATCGCTCTTGCTTCATCTATCTTTAGTAATTCTACTTCCCGAATTGCAAAATTCTTCTACCTCCATAATCTTTCTCTTCGTATTTTTACATTCCGTGGTCCATCTTCGTTATTTCTACTACATTTCATTACTTTCGTTTTGTTCAGTTTATTTTAATGCGGTAGTTCTTGCGTAGGACTTCATCCTGCCGTTTATTATTCCTTCTAAATCCTTTTTACTCTCAGCTAGAATTACTATATCATCAGCAAATCGTAGTATCTTTATCTTTTCACCTTGTACTGTTACTCCGGATCTAAATTGTTCTTTAACATTATTAACTGCTAGTTCTACGTAAAGATTAAAAAGTAACGGGGATAGGAAACATCCTTGTCAGACTCCCTTTCTAATTACAGCTTCTTTCTTATGTTCATCAATTATTACTGTTGCTGTTTGGTTCCTGTAAATGTTAGCGATTGTTCTTCTATCTCTGTATTTGAACTCTAATTTTTTTTAAATTCTGAACATTTTATTCCAGTCTACGTTATCGAATGCCTTTTCTAGGTATATAAATGCCAAGTATGTTGGTTTCTTTTTCTTTAGTCTTTCTTCTACTTATAATCTGAAAGATTAAAATTGCTTCCCTTGTCCCTATACTTTTTTGGAAACCAAATTGGTCTTCTCTCACTCTCACTTCTTCCACTCTCCTCTCAATTCTTCTGTACAGAATTCTAGTTAAGATTTATGATGCATGGCTAGTTAAGCTAATTGTTCTGTATTCTTCACCTTCATCTGCTCCTGCTTTTTTTGGTATCATGACTATAACACTCCTTTTGAAGTCTGACGGTACTTCTCCTTTTTCATAAATATTACACACCCGTTTGTATAATCTATCAATCGTTTCCTTACCTGAACTGCGCAGTACAAATATTCCGTCTATTCCAGGAGCCTTTCTACCATTCAAATCTTTTAATGCTCTCTTAAATTCAGATCTCAGTATTTTTTCTCCCCTTTCATCCTCTTCAACTTCCTCTTCTTTCTCTATAACACCATTTTCTAATTCATTTCCTCCGTATTACTCTTTAATATATTTCACCCACCTATGTATAAACTTAGTTTTGTATATATTACTTAAGTATTTTATATATATATATATACGTTTTAAATGTATTTTGCTTTTTAAATTTTAAACTGTAATTAATTAAAGTTATTTTTTTATATTAAAATGTGGTCATTGAAAACCTGTTTTGTTTAACATGGAATTTAAATTAATTAACAGTTAATTAAATCAGTTATACAATATTTCATTATATATTACTTTATTTATTACACAATTAATGGGAAATTGTTTAAAGTGATTACGTAATCTGTAGCATGTACTCAGTTTCTAAATATTGCGTCGTAAAAGACTGATTTAGTGAATGAACAATGATATGTATAGTAGTATAATGACCCGAAACCTCCTTTATTTCCGTTGAATTGTCGGTGCTGCTCTACTCCTGGAATTAATTTATCCTGTCTTTTATCCTTTTACCAGAATACCAACCACATTAAAGTAATCAACTTATTCTCTCCTGTACTTTCTTTATCTCACTTTTTCAAAAAGTCCAGTTAAAAACTTTTCTCTTAATTTAATGAAAATTCAATCCTTTATTAGAATTCTTATTTGTGAAAATAGTACAAGATGATAAAATGATTAAAAAAAAAAGAAGGATTTCAATAAAACGTTAATGAGAATTTTGTATATATAAGTTAAAAGAAATTGTTTATATTTGCTTTAACAGAATCTATTTAAATTATTGTTACTTTTCTCCTGCAATAAGAAGGGTGTAAGAGAAGAAAAATTGTTTTTTTTTTAACATCTTACAAGTACGCGTTTTTCATTAATCTGAGGTATACAGAGTGTTCCGGGATGTATTCTCCGAACTTTAGGTACTGATTCAGGACACCAAAATGAGCAATTACAATTAATATCGACATAAGTCCTATTTTGCTTTGTTTTCTTTTTGGTCGCCATTTTTTGATTTTCAACAATAAAAAATATTTCTCATGAACGAATGAACCTACTTTTATTAAATTTGGCAAATCTAAGAAGACTTATTATACAAAATAAGAAATTTTGAAAACGTCACCTTCAAAGATTTTAAAATTTCGGACATCTTAATTTTTTAATCTTCAATCTGTTTAAGTATTTATTTAATAACATTTTTTTTTATTACTAAATTTATTAAGCATTTATTTTCAACAAATCCGCTAAAAAATAATCGAGTTATTGCAGAGTAAAGGCAGTTACTTATATGAATACCGGTGTTTCTTGTTGGTTGGATACAATTAACTACACATCTCAGGAATGGTCGACCTGAGTCTATACGTACAAGAGACTACGCTTCATTTATATTCATACATATCATCCTCTTCTTCAATTTTCTTCATCCTATTTAATTATACATTTGAATTTGAATTAAGATCTTTTCGGAAATCCCTGATGATGGAGAAACAGCTTCGAATGTACTCGGAAATATACTTTTAACTTTGTTGGTAAGTGGAACTGTAATTTATACAATATCATCCTCTTAATACTTTAGGGCAGTAAACCCGTAAGTCGTACGGAAATAATACCTTACGGAAGTTCAGGTGACTAAACAAAAAAAGAAAAAAAATAACCTGAGAGTATGCATGTGCACCGTAATGCAAGCTGATAATTATCGTGTCTAAAGAAAGTGAAATTATATATAAATAAACTTTTAAGCTGTCGATGGTTTTGAAGTCTGGGGGATGTGAAACGCGAAGATACGTCGAAATTTTCCGTAAGTCGAATCACGGTACCCATTACAATAGGTAGCTTTCTTATGAAATACACCAAAAAGGTAGGCACTGTAACACACACACACGCACACACGCGCGCGCGCGCGCGCGCGCGCGCGCGCGTGTGTGTGATAGGTATATATATATATACTGGATGATTCAGAAAGGATTCACTTATTTAAAAAACCTATAAAAATTTATTTAAATAACTTATAGATTCGTTTGAGGTCTCATTACATAGTAAAACACAAGTTTCTTACCCAACATTCATTTTGGTTCGATAAGACCTCCAATTATACGACATACAACCCACCTGAAGTTGCTTTCATTCCAGACTGTAGCTATCAAGTTGATGATTACCTCTTCAGCTGTGACATTACATCGAAGACTTAGCTCTATAAGATCAGAAGGCAAAGGTCGTACATTAACCCGATCTTTAATGAAACCCCACAAAAACAAAATCAATAATTACGTTGTCTAAAAATGTACTATTGTCTGCAATTCTATCCAACATTTCCACTCAAAATCGAGCAATTTTGTTGTTACCTATAATGTGTTAAATCACTGTTAGTTTGTACGGCTTAAAGTGCGATCCTTTACGTAATATGTACAAAAGAACCGTTTATGTAATGGCAGTCACGTGAGTTGATTTCTTTGGACTGCGGGCAAAGCTTTCTTTCCACAGTAGTTTCAGGAACAGCTGGACGTCCTGGTGAATTTATATATGTAAGAGAACAATGAAGGTTTTGTGCTATGATTAAATTTATGTTTATTAGAAGACTCCCTATCGTATCATTTACGAAAATTAGGTTGAACTGCAATTGCTGACTGTAAATTTTGAAAGCAAAGCCACACACAGCGATCACGTTCAGCATCAGTAAATTTATCCATTTTTATCAACACTGGTGACAGTCCCGGTGGCTGAATTGGGTAAAATTGCTCTGTATATAATCAAAACTAAATGCTTTTTGTTATGAAGTGAGACTTCAAACTAATTTCTAAGTTATCTAAATAAAATTTTATATGCTTTTAAAATTGTGAAATCCATTTTGAATCATCCGATATATATACATGCTAGCAGACCCGGCAATGCTTTGCTATTGATAGATTTGAGTTTATATATATATATATATATATATAGATTAAATGAACAAACACAACTGAAAGTTTGATAAAACATTAACAAAATGAACATTAAGGAACTTCACAAAATTTAATCTTTTTCTTTTACCCTTCTACACGTTCTCCCTTTTCTCTTTCTCACTCCTCCTTTATTTCCTTTCCCCTCCTTTTCACTATTTTCTTTCCCAATTTTCAATTTAGCATATTCCCTTCCCCATTTCTCATTCCTCTTCCCCGATTTTCCCCTTTCCTACGAGTTTTTCTTTCCTTTCTCTTTTACCCTTTTACACGTTCTCCCTTTTCTCTTTCTCACTTCTCCTATTCCTTTTTCCCTCCTTTTCACTATTTCCTTTTCCAATTTTCAATTTACCATATTCCCTTCCCCATTTCTCCTTCCCCTTCCCCTTCACGATTTTCCCCTTTCCTACGAGTTTTTCTTTCCTTTCTCTTTTACCCTTTTACACGTTCTCCCTTTTCTCTTTCACACTTCTCCTATTCCTTTTCCCCTCCTTTTCACTATTTCCTTTTCCAATTTTCAATTTACCATATTCCCTTCCCCATTTCTCCTTCCCCTTTCCCGATTTTCCCATTTCCTACGAGTTTTTCTTTCCCCTCATTTCTCTTTCCTTTGTTACCCTTTTCTTTTTTTCTCCTTTCTCCTTTCCGTTTCCGTTTTCCCTTTTTTCATTTTTCTATTTTCCTCTGCTTCCCTTTTTACGTTCTTCGCTTTTATCTTTTCCGAAATTCCCTGTTTCCCTTTTCCTATTTTTCCATTCTCCCTTTTTCCCCCCGCGTGTAAATCGGTTCAGTAGTTGTTGTTTTTTAGTTTATAGCAGATACATATATGGGAAATATTGAAATGGAATCGTAAAATATTCAGTATAGCGTGTGTTGCTTTTACGTCTAACTATATATAGCGCTATATATTTTTTTTCAAAAAAACGCATGTTTTTACCTGTCACAGATGACACCTTATATATGTAAATTAGAAGGTATATAAAAACACGCGTGTATTCGGATGCAACGTCGTGTAAATATTTCAAAGCAATCTGTAGTAGAATTTTCGGAGATTTAAGATTTTGAACAAAAGAACATTTAATATAACATATATATATATATATATATATATATGTATATAAGGTTCTGTAAAATTAAGACGTAATAGATTAAAATTAAAATAATAAAAAATTAATTAATATAATTATTAATATTACGTAATTGTGTACATATACATTCTAGTATATAAGGTTCTATAAATTTAAAATAAGATTTATATATATATATATATACATATAAATGTATACAGACACATAGATACAAATACAATATTTTATTGTAAAGTTCTAAATTGTTTAGGTTTGAAAAAATATCGATACTCGATAGAAAATAATTTATAGAATAATATGGAATAAATCTTTGTGCAAAATGACCCGTAATAAAGCAAATGCAATATATCAACAAAGTAGAAGTAAGACCATGATCGATAAAAAAGGAAGTCTAGATTCGTAAGGGAGTAAAAAGAAAAAAAAAAATATATATATATATATATATATATATATATAAGAAAACGAATTCAAAAAGCTCAATAAACTGTGAAGAAAATTAATTGAGCGTTTATAATAAATTACGTTATTTTTTATACATTCCTTTTTTTTTTGCGAAAAAAAGAAAATTTTTTATTAGAAATCGAGCGAATGAAATAGGATTTAATAAAAATTTATGTAGTATGCATAACACTTCTTAAATATAAGAATATTTATTGTAGAATATAATTTTCATTGTATACTATATACTACAATCAAATCTCAATTCCTTAAAATAAATTTAATCGGAATAAAGTAAAAAGAAATTAAAATTTAATTTTAATATATTACTATCATCCCCCATCACTGCTTCGCTTGCGCTATTTATAAATAGAACTTAAAAAATTGGAAATAGCTTTTTAATAATTAGGTATGTAATTTTCCTTTCAAGAGTTATCGTTATTCACAATTTATCAGATAAAATAAAATGTTTAGTTAAAGAAAGTGATCTTAAAATTAAATTTTTAATAAAATTTAAAGGATATTGAAGTTGTTCAAAAACTACTTTATCCTCAGTATAACAGAATCCTGGAATTTTATCATTCAATTTTTTGAATTGCAATATTTATATAATTTAATCTTGTTACCTATTTGAATATTTTTCAATTTCAGAGTGAAATCATCAGTTGATTTTAGATCTAAAACATTTCTCGAAGGTTGAATTCGATTTTGAGTCGTTTGTAAACGTTACTTTTTAAGACTTGTAAACGTTTTTAAGACTGGAACTTGCTTTTTTTTATGGCTGATATGCATATTTTGATGGAGGATTTTGGTTCTAGTGAAAGATCGCTATTCGAAAGAACAATTTCGGTTTAAGATCAGATATCATTATTGTTATCCTAAAAATTCGATTTTCAAAGTTGAAAGAACTTTGATGATCCAAATCCATGTTCAGAATATGAATGTTCTATTTTAAGTAATGAACTTCCGGTCTGGCTAATTCATTTCCGGTGGGAATTGGAAGTTAGTATTTTCAGCAATCGATAGAGGATACCCAATTCAATTATGGAGGCCATTAGTTTTAAAAAAAAAAAACAGTTTTTTGTCGTTTTAAAAAGGGGCGGACAGGTGGTTTTGGACATCCGTATATTTATAAATTTTAGTGCTTTTTGTAGCTTTTTATTTAAATATAGGTGATTCAACATACTCCAAAACCCCAAAAAGGCGAGTTACGCTACCTATGTATGATAGCTATAGCGGCGTGATTTTGTTGCTTATTGTGAAATTCGCTAGCACACTTAGTTTTGCTGGTAGAAAAAGTACCATGGAGTTTTTTTTTTAATCATAAATATTTTCAGCTGTCCATTGATTCGTTTTATTATTACGTGGGATTAAAAATAAAGCCACTATTGGTGAAAAAATTAAAAAAAATTCCTAATTTGTTAACAGATTAAATAGTCAATCGCTCATGTCCACTAGGGCACACGTTTAATCTACATATTTTTCCAAACTCATTCCAATTTTTTTAAGGTTAAAATCTCTATTGAGTCAACTGATAAAGATTTTTCCACTGTTTTATCTTTGAGTCATATAATACATCCGCAAATTATCTTTTATTATTCCTGTTGTATATCTTGATTCTTGAAGTAAGATTCGGACTAACAATACAAGGTGAAAAGATAAAGATGCTACGATTTGCTGATGATATAGTAATTCTAGCTGAGAGTAAAAAGGATTTAGAAGAAACAATGAACGGCATAGATGAAGTCCTACGCAAGAACTATCGCATGAAAATAAACAAGAACAAAACAAAAGTAATGAAATGTAGTAGAAATAACAAAGATGGACCACTGAATGTGAAAACAGCAGGAGAAAAGATTATGGAGGTAGAAGAATTTTGTTATTTGGGAGGTAGAATTACTAAAGATGGACGAAGCAGGAGCGATACAAAATGCCGAATAGCACAAACTAAACGAGCCTTCAGTAAGAAATATAATTTGTTTACATCAAAAATTAATTTAAATGTCAGGAAAAAATTTTTGAAAGTGTATGTTTGGAGTGTCGCTTTATATGGAAGTGAAACTTGGACGATCGGAGTATCTGAGAAGAAAAGATTAGAAGCTTTTGAAATTCAGTGCTATAGGAGAATATTAAAAATGAGATGGGTGGATAAAGTGACACATGAAGAGGTATTGCGACAAATAGATGAAGAAAGAAGCATTTTGAAAAATATAGTTAAAAGAAGACAGACTTATAGGCCACATACTAAGGCATCCTGGAATAGTCGCTTTAATATTGGAAGGTCAGGTAGAAGGAAAAAATTGTGTAGGCAGGCCACGTTTGGAATATGTAAAACAAATTGTTAGGGATGTAGGATGTAGAGGGTATACTGAAATGAAACGACTAGCACTAGATAGGGAATCTTGGAGAGCTGCATCAACCCAATCAAATGACTGAAGACAAAAAAAAAATAAAATCTGTAATTGATTTAAAACTCGAAGGAAATCCTGTTGGAAATAGCTCTTATGATCTGTAATTACTGCATTATATAGTTTCAGTAAAAATTAATTGATTTAAATCAATTAAAATATGGTCCAGGTCATAAACGTTGGCAAAATTTCTTGGCACAATCACTTCAGAAAGTTTCACAACTAAGACCTTACAAATTATTTCTTTTACTATTGTTGAAAATACAATCGCGTCCTAGTTCTATCACTTGTTCTTTGTCTTATCTAAAGAGTAGCACCCAGTACCTAATTTCGGCGCCCCTCTGAGAACGCGTGTGGGTGCCACGGCACCCATTATGGACGCCTTTGGATTGTATTAAATATTTTATATATTGATCTGAATAAAAACATCATGAAATAATTTATAAAAATTAAAAAAATTCCTTCCTTTTATTTAAGAATTAAAAGGATTAAATAAGTAATAATTCTATGGATAAATGTGAGAATTTAGTGCGTTCGAGAATATTGAAATCTCTAAGGGATAATATAACTCGGTGCAGTATATATATTCCGCCAAAGAAGTTATTACGGCTGAAACGGTGATGCTCGTAGAGAAAAATGAAACAGTGATACCACTACAATCATATCACTTTATTTCATACAGTTAAAGTTATAGTGTCCTTTACATCAGAACAGAAGCTGTATAAATTTAAAATTTTCATTTGCATTCTATACTGGTTGACAGTTAACATCAGTGGAACTAGTATTCCCATGCGGTTTTATGTTTTATATATATATATATATATATATATATATACATACACACACACAAAAATAACTGTACGGTAGCACCCAGTTACCTTCAGATGGCAGTATTTGCAACCATGTTTTTTTTTATTTAAATGCTACCATCAATTTTATATTGAAGCGGTAAATATTATTTCCTTCATAAACATAGTATAAGTCCACACAGAATTACAGCAAAATTTCTAATTAAGTTTTATGTTACTGAGGGGAAAGATATAAGATAAAAATGAATATATATAGTCTAGTAATTTGTTTTTAATTTTATTTGTTATTTTTTGCTCCTTGAAATTATTATAAAAATAAAAATCTTCAGAGAAGATAATGTTCCCCATTGAAAACAAAAAGTTTTCCTTTAAAAAAAAAAAAATTTCATAATATTACATGACATTTATACTTACCAGTCAAGTCATACAATATTTTGCTCAATTTTTTGCATTGAAAAACCTTTCTGGTGAAGCCAGAAAATCTTCAATCCAATCATTAAACCTTCTTTTTATTTTCATAATGAAAGGTTTAGATACAGTATGTTCGAAAAGTTGCTGTACATTGGAATTATGGAAGTGTAATGATGAAATTTTCTTAATTATTGCTTTGTATTTTTACACGACTGTCCAAAAAGGAGTGTAATCTATTTAGAGTGTGTGGTTTGCATGTATATGTTTGTTCCACCGTAGTAGCTTGACGGCTGAACCGATTTAGATGTAAGACCCCGCGGTGGAACCCTTACATTACCGGGAATTCATACCCTATATCATCTATATATAAATTTTAGTGGAGATTTGCCGGTTGAAGCACAAAAATTAATTGATTAAATGAATAAACTGTAAACTGTGAGCCTCTATCGCTGTGTGAGCTGAGTTAGAACTGGATGATTCGAATCAATAGAGTGAATAATATTACAAAAATAATAGAATTAAATTTACATTAAATAAATTTAAAAAATCTCTGTTTAACAATAATAGGCTTCTTGTGGTGATAGTGGGTGAGGCTAGAATGCTGAGATATGCGAGCACCTTGTGGGAGGCTGCACCAATCATCAGCATCGACTGGTAACAAATGGGATGCCCCTGGGGCGCTATTTTGGAAGATGTAATGGGGTGCTCTTATAATATCTCTTCCAAAATCATCCGATTTTCAAAATTCAAACGGGGTATTTGTTAATAGGTTGAAGACTAATTTGTGTATACATCAGGAAAACTCTAGGTCAAAAAGATCGCGGTTATTGGGATATATATATATATATATATATATATATATATATATATATATATATATATATAAATTTTGTTATCGCATCACGTGAGAATCAACCGGATTACTTTCAAATTTTCAGGATATATTCATGTTATCTCAGAGCAGAAATTCAACTATCGACCGAGCCCCTAGCTCCCCTCGTGGTTAAGAAACAACTACTACTCATTATTTATTTGCTCCCAAGGAAAGTGAAATTATAAATTAAAGATATTAATTAAGGAAAAAATGATTAATCCTTTTACTTCATTATTATATTTGTAATACCGTGGCAAAGAAATAAGTTATGAATTTTTTGTCGTCATATATATGTGTACTTACCAAAGTAGTGTTACTCTTACCCACCGGGTTGGTCTAGTGGTAAACCCGTGTTCACAAGTAAACTGATTTTAAAGTCGAGAGTTCCAACGTTCAAATCCTAGTAAAGGATGTTACTTTTATACGGATTTGAATACTAGATCATAGATACCGGTGTTTTTTGTTGGTTGGGTTTTAATAATTAATTACACATTTCAGAAATGGTCGACCAGAGACTGTACAAGACTTCACTTCCCTTACACTCATACGTATCATCCTCATTCATCCTCTGAAGTAATACCTGACAATGATTCAAGGAGGCTTTCTTTCTTTCTTTTTCCTGTTTAGCCTCCGGTAACTACCGTTTAGATAATTCTTCAGAGGATGAATGAGGATGATATGTATGAGTGTAAATGAAGTGTAGTCTTGTACATTCTCAGTTCGACCAATCCTGAGATGTGTGGTTAATTGAAACTCAACCACCAAAGAACACCGGTATCCACGATCTAGTATTCAAATCCGTGTAAAAATAACTGGCTTTACTGGAACTTGAACGCTGGAACTCTCGGCTTCCAAATCAGCTGATTTGGAAAGACGCGTTCACCACTAGACCAACCCGGTGGGTTTGATTCAAGGAGGCTAAACAGGAAAAAAGGAACTATTATTCTACCTTTTGTAATTTAGTTTCTTTCAGGTTTTTATAAAGCCTGAATAATATAATTATAATTGATCAGTATTATTCTCAAACGTATATTGCGGGAGCCAGGGGCTGGAGTCCTCTGGTTTGATGGGAATGGCAATCGAAGCAAGTTCTGTGGGTATCCAGGGCGCCGTCCTTCGGAAAAATTGGGAATGGTGAAGGAAGTGAGCGCTGCCGCCTTGTGATAGGTTCCTTGGCTCTGGGAGGCCCCGAGGAGTCCCTTAGTTGGCTCCGGGATTTGTCTGGGCTGTCCTCTGAGCCCCGAGTGATCAAGTTCTAGCTAGACGGGCTGCTAGTATTCAAATAATTTACATTTTTCGTTATAAAGTTTTTTTTTTATCTTTACAGTTTCATTTTAATATTTCAGTTATTAAATTCCACCCTCCCATCGTTACTTCACAGAAGATTTAAAAACTTTATCACGTATACTATTTTTAATATTAATTATGTAGTTTTGTTATAAAGTTTTTGATTAAATTTTTTTAAAAAGTTTCTCTTAATCCGTTTAAGCTAGTGCTGTGAAAAGTTTTCCCTTTTCCCTATTTTATTAATATTATATATACCAACCATTCTTAGTATTTTTTGAATAATATTAAATTATGTAATGTTATAAATAAATTAAATATACTTGATTAATTATTTTATTAATTATAATGCAGGTTATAAATTTCTTTTCTTTTCTTTCTTTTTCCTGTTTAGCCTCCGGTAACTACCGTTTAGATAATACTTCAGAGGATGAATCAGGATGATATGTATGAGTGTGAATGAAGTGTAGTCTTGTATATTCTCAGTTCGATCATACCTGAGATGTGTGGTTAATTGAAACCCAACCACCAAAGAACACCGGTATCCACGATCTAGTGTTCAAATCCGTGTAAAAATAACTGGCTTTACTAGGACTTGAACGCTGTAACTCTCGACTTCCAAATCAGCTGATTTGGGAAGACGCGTTAACCACTAGACCAACCCGGTGGGTTAGGTTATATATTTAACATCTCTTTTAAGATAGATATTTCTTAGAGATAAAAACATTAATTAAGGATTAATATTAATTTCAAGTATGGAAAATATTTACCTATAAATTTAAGAAAAATCAATAAAAATAATAAAATTAAATACTAAATTATTACAGGAATAATTTGATAATTATATAAAATTATGGATTCAGGTTTTAATGTTTTTTTCATATTAAGATATACAACTATGTTTGGAGTGGACAATCGGAGTATCTGAGAAGAAAAGATTAGAAGCTTTTGAAATGTGGTGCTATATGAGAATGTTAAAAATCAGATGGGTGGATAAAGTGACAAATGAAGAGGTATTGCGGCAAATAGATGAAGAAAGAAGCACTTGGAAAAATATAGTTAAAAGAAGAGACAGAATTATAGGCCTCATACTAAGGGATCCTGGAATAGTCGCTTTAATATTGGAAGGAAAGGTAGAGGGGAAAAATTGTGGAGATAGGCCACGTTTGGAATATGTAAAACAAATTGTTATGGATGTAGGATGTAGAGGGTATACTGAAATGAAACGACTAGCACTAGATAGGGAATCTTGGAGAGCTGCATCAAACCAGTCAAATGACTGAAGACAAAAAATATACAACTAGTATATCCAACTAGTTAGGATTCGGAAATATGAAAAAAGTATTAATTTTTCCTTAAAGTCATATTCAGAAGTATTAATATCCTGTAATTCAGGGTCAATATCAAGAGGCTCTGGCCGTTCTACACCGTTGTTCAGCTCAGAAATAGCTTTATAAAACATCTTAAATACTTGATCTATATTCAAGAAGCATCCTACGAAAGATTAATTCAACAACATGATCACTTAAATGATGATTTGTGATTTTCTGTTTCTGTATCTTGGCACGATTTCGCGTAAATTTCGCCACGTCCTTTCAATGGTTTTTATATCACGTCTGTATAAAGGTCAACAAAGGTAATGAAATAATTGACCGTTAAATAAATATTTCTTTCGTGCTGTAGGATTTTCAACAGTCATTAAATTGATTTTACCAGGAATAATTCTTTATTAACATTAATATTAATTCTATAGCAATCATTTTTTCATTAGTTTAAAATGGAACATAAAAATACTTTTTTCTACCACACTCAACACCAGCAAAAAACCAGATGTGGTCATTTAATCTTCCACGGTTGTATTTCCGGTGACCAATTTTATTTTTATCGATTTCTTTAATTTTATTGATAAAACCTGATACTTTTGAAAGCATGAACATTTCACGTAAGTAAGAAATCCATTCAATACAGGTTTCTGAAGTAATTTGTCATTTCATTACATTGAAAATAATGTCTTGGTGGATTAATTGAAATGCCAGAATTTGCTAATCGAAATGTTTTTTCATTATTAGATTATAGTTTCAAACTGTTTTTTTTTTTTTTTTTTTTGACTAGATTTTTACTTTCCCGTCAGGATAGAGTTATAGCAGAGATATAAGTCTAGAAGAAAAGTATTGTAATCGATCCAATTTGAGCATATGCAGTTTTCACAGGATCTTGAGGTTTTGACACTTAACGAACTCGAAACACCAGATGGAAATATTCGGGGTATCAATGTTCGTATGTGCTTGTGTGTTCGGTGTCGATCTTTAAATCACCTTATATCTCTAGAACTACCAAAGAATCCAACCACCAAAGAACACCGGTATCCACGATCTAGTATCAAATCCGAGTAAAAATAACCGACTTTACTAGGAATTGAACGTTCGAACTCTCGACTTCCAAATCAGCTGATTTGGGATGACGCGTTCTCCCCTAGACACCTTTCAGTATACCCTCTACATCCTACATCCCTAACAATTTGTTTTACATATTCCAAACGTGGCCTGCCTACACAATTTTTTCCTTCTACCTGTCCCTCCAATATTAAAGCGACTATTCCAGGATGCCTTAGTATGTGGCCTATAAGTCTGTCTCTTCTTTTAACTATATTTTTTCCAAATGCTTCTTTCTTCATCTATTTGCCGCAATACCTCTTCATTTGTCACTTTATCCACCCATCTGATTTGTAACATTCTCCTATAGCAACACATTTCAAAAGCTTCTAATCTTTTCTTCTCAGATACTCCGATCGTCCAAGTTTCACTTCCATATAAAGCGACACTCCAAACATACACTTTCAAAAATCTTTTCCTGACATTTAAATTAATTTTTGATGTAAACAAATTATATTTCTTACTGACGGTTCGTTTAGCTTGTGCTATTCGGCATTTTATTTTATTCAGTTTGTAATTATTTATTTAAAATACAATTCATTATTCTGCTACAACGTACAACCAGTTACAAAATTTGAAAACCAATTTTGCTTGCACATTTGTTTTTTTTTTATTTTGATTTTAGCATCGTCTATATCTCTTGAGAAAATTTCATTATTGTCTGCGAAGGCCAGTATGTATATATTTATGAATTTAGTTTTAGTCCTCATTGTAAAAAATATTATTTATTATTAACTATGTTATAAATTTTTACAAACTATAAAAAAATAAATTTTTACTATAATATTCTACAAACAAAATAATAGTAAAAAAATAATAATTATAACAGTAGTAGTAGTAATGAACAATGGGAGAATATTGTATCAAAGATTATTCTTGACGAAGAAAGTTGTTAAAGAATATGAAAGTTTTTCGCTAACAAGGAGGGTTGGAACTGTCATTTCGTTTTGATGCACTATCTTGTAATTGCTCCAATAAAACTCTATGTACCTTAAATCCTCTTTCTTCTCTCTTCTCTGCTTTGTTAACTTATTGTTACCATTTATCTAGAGGGTTTCTCAACTTGCTTTTATACTCTTTTACTACTATTTCAAAAGTTATTTTATTTTTCTCTGTTCTATCTTTTGTCATTCTTAATCACTTCGTATTATATTATACTTTAATTTGTCATTAAAATGTTGCATTATTACTTTTTTGTTTTATATTATAAAAATAAAACGTTTACAGAAAAAAAATTTGATGCGCATTTCGGTTATTAAATAGTCATCATTATTTATATAACTGATTTTTTTTTAATATAAATATATTTCAAAATTAAAATTACTGTAAATTTTATTTTTAAAAAGTAGAAATTATTAATATTTATTTACAATTCTCTAATTATATAGGCTACTAAAAGCATATTTCGACCTCTGCCTATAAAATAATAAATTAAAACCTGTCAATAACAAATAATATTTTTACTTTCCCGGCTATTATAGATATTATATTTAAAATACAGGGAAAGTATAGTAAATTAATTCAAAAAATCACTGTTTTTTTTTTTTGGAAATGTGCCTCAAGGGAACGTGTTAGAAAAAAAATTATTTAAAAAAAAATATCTTAACTTTTTTTTAAGATAAGCAAAAAAATTTTAATTTAAATGCGAATCATTAGATAACTATTTTTATAAGTGAATTATTATGTACGTTGTATTTTGGCCTGTTTGAAACTTAATAAGATCAGATTCCGTACACCAATTTTCATCAATCTTTGAAAAAATTGCCGTCCTCAGAGAGATATATTCTACAGTATGTTCGGAAAGTCATTGTGCAGTATTCTTTAGAATTATGTGATGTATTCTGTTCTTTCGGCGTTAGGTTTGGTTGTCCTTTTGGTTCATTGGGCATTGCTCAGTAATAAACCTAGACGTCATTTGTTGAGTTCTGATTGAACGTCCTTAGTTTCGTTTATCAAAATCAATAGATTGTGAGAAATATAACGGTTCTTTCGGTAGAGGAACGCATTTTTCTCTTTGAACACCTTTTTCGTGAAGGTGACAAGTATACTGATATAGTGAAGCAAAAGTTTTCTGAAAAGTTTCTAAGTACTTATTTTCCTCACCACAATACTGTTTGAACTCTTATCAAAAGATTTCGGAAAACAGGCTCTGTTGAAGACGCTGATCGAAGTGAAAGACCTAAATTAAATTAACAGAAGCTGATTAGTATTTCGGGTGCTATGCCCGAAAGTCCATCAAACGACAATGCGTAAGTTAGCACAGTAGAAAAATTTCGGACTTGTTACCGCATATAAAGCTTTCAGAAAAGAACTGAAATTTTTTCCCAAAAAACACACAAAATAATGTGTGTTTAACAAGTTAATCCTACAGATAATGACAAAAGACTAAATTATTGTCAATGATTTAAACGTATTATTGACAGGTGTTCTTATGGGAACCAGCGACACAAGTAACACACCACGCATTATTGACGAACTAAAAACCACAATAACAGCATAAGTACGAGATATTCCAGTCCATCAGCCGGTTAAAGAGTTTGAAAACAAGTTGAAAAATTAAAAATTACTATTGTTAATTCAATTGTATAATTTCCAGTTTTTTAAAAAAAACTTTTTAACAGAAATAAGTAACAGTAAAATTAATTTTACAAATTATTCCTGTTATCAGAAAATTATATTTGATTTTGATTACATTAAATAAGTACTTCTCTGATAAATTTCGTAATGTAGTTTCTAAGCAAAACACAATTTTTAATAACTTTTTGTTTTGTTTTATTCAAGTTATCTTAAACCATTTTGTTCAGAATTAAATACTCTACAAGTAATATTTAAATGTCTTGTGTATTTATTATCCATTTAACAAAATTATTGTACGTAAAGCATAAAAAAACAGGTTTTTATACCTCATTTTATTCGTTCTCACCGCTGATTTCTCAAAAACTACTGATATACGGTTGCGAAACATATTTTATTCGATTTTTTTCAGGATAATAATCATAAGAAATTACTACTTCTGCGCTTAAATAAACGTCCTCAAGGTTTCAGTACGACCTCATTTCACCGGGGTAGCAGAAATCCTAGCGAAATCTTTCATTATCCGTAACGAAAAATTTAAGGACATATATTTATATGAACTTTTTACTTTATTTTGAGATGGAATAGCTTATAAAATTCCCTGAAGAACTCCGGGATACTCTCTATATATTATTTCATTAAAAAATTTTTATATATTGTATTATCACTTTTTAAAGTGGGAGTTTTTCTCGACTCAAAAAACATTATAATTTAAATATATTCATTCTCTTAAATTTTAATTTGATACAAAATTGATATAATTTTAATATAAAATTGAAAGAAAGAAATAGTTTTTTTAAATCTGGTGTGGACACCACATGTCTTTCTAGTACGCTTATTAAAATCATATACATATATTTTTACAATCAGAGGTTAATAATAATTATTCATAAATCAATATATTTAAATAAATAAAAAATAAAATGATGTCTGTTTCGAACCAATTTGCCTTCCCCTTGTACGATCTAAATATTTCATTAATTATAATTTCATTTGGCTATAACTCTGGAACCAATGAAAATAAGTACCACATATGATATATTGTTAAAAGCACTCAATGAGAGAGGGTTACTACAGTTAAGAAAAATTCCAAAATCCAATTTTTTTTGGATTTTTGGCCTATTTTGGACACTTTTGGTCCAGTCGATTGCAATCAATGGGAAAGTGTGCAACTAGTTATTACAACAGTCCTAAATCCAAAATTTCATTTTACGACAAATCTTTTTTGAATTTTGCAAGGTATATACTTACGTACAGAAGTCACGCTTAAACTAGTCAAACTGGATTCAGGAATGGTCAAAATGGATATTTCCGTTGTTATCTGAAAACCAAAATTTTTCGTGATCACAATACTTCATTTACTTCGTACAAGGAAGTAAAAATTATAAAAATAAACTTATTTATTTTGTTAAGAAAAAAATATTAAGAAAATATTTTCAGTACCATACACTGATAAAAATTACGAAAAAAAACGGGAATGCAGGATTATTTACAAAATTCAAAAAATTACAGATAAATTTGATTTTATTCTGAAGGTAATACGAAATAAAAAAATTATTAAAATGCGTTTTTCCTAGTTTTATTACTACTGTGATCTTTCGTTTGGAAAGTTTTGGTTGGATATAACTCAAAACCGAATTTATTTATCGGGAAATAGTTTACAACATCGTTTTCTCATAAAGGTATACATTAAAATGATCTATCACATCTCCACATTCATTCGAACTCATCTGAAATACGTTTGGCAAAATACAAATAAAAAATTTATATAAAAAAAACTTTCAAATTTACTGAACATTCTCAAAAAAAAAAAAGAACTGATTTTTATTTCGTATATTTCGTATCATCATTATCATTAAATAGTTAACAGCTAGCTGGAAGGTCCCTTACATCCAGATATTGTTGTACCGAAAACAGAGGTAAGTGGGATAAGATTTGACCCAGTTTCTTACCCGTCACTTGTATTTTATGGCATACCTATTCGCGCATACGCTGAGACCCTCAGCGTACTACACGGAATTGTAAGACGGAAGTTACCGCAAAACACGTGACATTCATATGCGATCTGTTCCTACGGCATAGAATAGCATGCCGGAGAGAATTCGGTGTACTTAGCTCAGAGAATATTTTTGAGACTATGAAGTTGACCGAACAAGCTTCTCATGTAGTGTACACAATGTTGATTAAGAGATCTCTATCTTCGATCTCAACCAACATCTTAAATTTTCAATGTTGAAAGATCTTTAAGTCTTGGTTCTGATTCAAACAAAGACGTTAAAAGAAGTTCTGAGAATTATTATTGAATAATTTCAATAATAAGTCCAGGGTGGTTGGGTTTCAATTAATCACACATCTCAGGAATGGTCGACCTTTTTTTTTTTTTTTTTTTTGAACTCTACACTCCCCTGGGCCGGTCCGACTGGTTGGTATTGCGCCACCCAGGGGAGTGCCTGTTCTACTCTAATGGGCCTTCCCACCTACCGGCTATAAGTCCGGCATGGCAGGTCGGCCCACCGGTCAGTTCTTTTGCCCCATCCGTATATCGCCACGTCAATACCATGTATTGTCGTGACGTGGCGATTGGGGCATCTCAGATCTTGATATTAACCTAACGAAAAATCCTTAGGAGTCCCCAGTGGATCATCGGAACCGACACACCTCGGCATGTCAGCCCTCACCACTGAGGCTGTCCACCCTGCCCTATGCTAAAGTTTAAAAACCTAGTCTCCTCTCATCATTGTTTTTCTGCATAAGTATTCTTTTGATGACCAACTCAACTTTTTTCCAAGTTTCTTCACTGTTTAACATGTTGTTGATTAGTCTGCCAGCTCCATCAGATGACAAGTCAATACCGTCTGTCTCTTCCATCCATTTATGACATACAGTGAAAGTATGTTCGACATCATCATCACAGTCACAGTACATTCAGGCTGCAGTTTCCCTTCTACCGACTCTATGCAGATAGTAATTAAAACTACCGTGTCCTGTAAAATACTGTAACATGTAAAAGTTTATTTCACCGTGTTTTCTATATATCCAGTTCCTTAGATCGGGGATTAGCCTTCTGGTCCTGTCTCCAGGACCTGCTGTGCTCCATCTCTCCTGCCATCTCTCTATTAGCGTATGCCTCGCTTCATGAACTTCAACACCTTGATCTCTTTCGACTCTGAAATGAGCCATAAGGTCGATCGGAGGCACTCCTGACAAAACGCAGGAATGGTCGACCTAAGTCTGCAAAAGATTACACTTGATTTACATTCATACATATCATCTTCATTCATCCTCTAAAGTATAATATCTTAAGGTGGTACCGGAGGTTAAACAAAAAAAAAAAGAAGGGATGAATACCCTTTGAGTTTCCCTTGGATATGTCCTCGTCCCCAAAGTCGAGTTAAAAACCTCAGGACCCCGATGGTTTAAGGCACAGGGCTAGTAATAGGGATGTGGATGGTGACCAACGGGGTACTGTGCAATAATACCGAAAGTTGAGCTTTGCATTCCCCGATTTTGATGGGTAGGGGTTTTAGTGGATAGGCCCGGCAAGGAAGAGAATCCTATACTACCATGGAGTTCGGGTCCAGATCACATGGTACTCATTGCTTTGTCGAGAAAATTTAAGAGTTCCCAGTCATTCTTTTTTAAAATCCTCTAATCTTTACTCTTCTGTAGTATTTTTTCTTTGTACTCATAATTTCCGCTGTTTTATAATCAAAAATATAAATAAGTTAATTTTAAACTCATAATTGAATAAATTAATTATGAATTTTGTAAAATTTTTTTATAACAAATATCTTACTACTAAAAAAAATAATTCTTCTATTAAAAAAGTAATACTGTAAAGACTTATCCAGGACAATAAATATCGCTGTGAAAGCCAGTGTATTGGATCAAAGTCTTTGATTTGATAGTTGCCTATTGACCAAGACGAGTCATTCACCACAAAAGAATAATGTTTTGAGCACGTAAACAACAGTTGTGCACTAAAGTCAGACTGAAATAAAATTGCGTCTAAGTTCCAGCTATATTCTTTAGTAACAACGCAATGTATGTAATGACGTAGAGAAAAAAAGCGTTGCTATAGCAACAACCAATAAAATAGATTACGAAGTGTTGGTAGGTCAGTCAGAATTCTTTAAGTAATCACAAAGAAATTATTTAAATATTTTAGACCAAAAAAATAATAAAAATATTTGATGATAGAATATAACATTAAAATAATAATAATAATATTATATATTCTACAAATAATAATTTAATTAGACTTCAGCTTTTTTTTGTTTTATTAGTTACGTCATTATAAATTTAATCTTAAATTATCAGGAATTGTAAATAACACCTTATTATTAAAATAAATTAAATTACAACGGAAGAAGTTAACAACAAAGGAAAATATAATTAAAAGATAAAAAAGAATAGAAAGATAAAGAATATAAACAAAAAACAGGAAGCAAATGATAAAATGAAAAGGCTAATTGAATTAAAGATGGGTGTAATATATTTTTATTTAAATATTTATTTAATTTTTTTCTCTTCAGTATTTTTTCCTTTTATTTTTATTTTTTTCAAAATATAATTTTGCTCTGTACTTCGTTAAAGAATAATTAACGTAGGAGAGATTTATTCAGTGTTTTGGAAAGAAATTCATCACTCCGTCTCTTTAGCTTTTTTCTTTCTTCTCTTTGTAGCAATTTCACAATCTTATTTCATCAAATTTAATTTAATTTTTTTTTTTTTTTTAGTTATTTTTCATCCGTATTTTCTGACTTAGTGCATGTTATTAAAAATTTATTTTGAGAAGGGCTAATCCACCGGGTTGGTCTAGTGGTGAACGAGTCTTCGGAAATCAGCTGATTTTGAAGAAGAGAGTTCTAACGTTCAAATCCTAGTAAAGACAGTTACTTTAATACGAATTTGAATACTAGATCGTCGTTACGGAACGGAACGCAAGAATGGCGGGAGTTTCAATATTTCTCCCTACAGATCGCAGAGCCTGGAGAATGTCCCTTGCTGCTGTATCTTTATATTATCGGGCGGATTTAATCGGTTATTTAGTGACAGTTATAAATTTTAAGTTTTATTTATGGACGGATTTGGTAATTTGCGTTCCTATCCACATGGACCACGGTGTAATTTATTTACTGGTTCTGACCGTGATAGACTAAGTTTTTGAGCCGAGTAATCCCGGCGTGATTTCTCTTCAGTCCATACGCTGAAGCACTTTCGGTACCAACACCTATGGGCTAACAGGAGTGCGCCTATAGGATCTCTAGTTATTTGGAGGGAGATAGTGCATATCTCCCTCCAGAATGGGGTGCACCCATTCTGCGGAGGGAGTCCCATATGCTGACTAAATGAAATTGTGGTCTCTTCGTGTGACGGTGTAGGGTGATGTCTAGCTTTTTATAGTTTTAACAAAATTTAATTGCGAAAACGGTCACTTTCGCGGCCGGAATTTTTGTGCGGTTTCCATTTATAGGTTACGCAATATAGAGGCTCCGAAGCCTCGTTTGTCATTTTTTGACTCTCGTACCGCCTCTTCACGGTGGTTCGTTTAATACAGCATGAGGCCGTTTTCTTATACCCTCTGGATTACGGTCCTCTCGGCATCGTGGATACCAATGTTTTTTGGTGGTTAGGTTTCAATTAACCACATATCTCAGAAATGGTCGATCTGAGACTGTACACGGCTACACTTCACTTACACTCATACATATTCTCATTCATCCTCTGAAGACCTGACGGTGATTCCCAGAGGCTGAACAGAAAAAAGGGCTTTAAAATTTAAAGTTTTTTTTATCAGTTCACACTTGGCTCCTGACGATTCAGCGGCTCCGTAAACACTATATAAGCCGGCTCCGCACAACATTCAAGCAGTCTTATTAGAGCTTCATTCTGTCAATCTTGATGGACTCAATGTACACTCATACAGATTCTTTAACAATTTATCATTTATGGAATCATTAAGGGCATTTGTATACAGTTATACATAATCTTGTATTATTCATTTAAATTTTAAAGGATCATATCTAATTAGGAAGTGATAAATGTCTATATTTGAACCAGCGGTAAGTACGTAGATTAATTACCGTAACCAGGGAACTACATTAAGCCGGATATTATCTCGACACGTAACTGATCATTATAATATAATTTTTTTCTGGTTATATAAATTTAATATTTTTCCATTAATTAACATTTAAATATATTCATAGATTAGTAACATATTATCTGAAACTATATATATTCGTACTAGGATTTTAGGTTTTTTGTTGTATCATTTATTAAACTATCCATTGTAATATATATGTAATATATATATATATCATTGTAATATATATATCCATTGTAATAAATATATATATATATATATATATATATATATATATGTACTGGATAACCCAAGATAAACCGTACTGGACATGGGAGAGGAGAATCCGAAAAAGTTTGGGTATTCGACGTAGCAACAAGTAATTACATTTCGAATGCTACGCAGCAAGCTACATTGACCTTGAACAGGAAGAGAGGAAAAGCGCAGGAGGGGAACACGACTTGTAGCTGTAAAGTAAACGCAGTTGAGATAAAGCCATCCACGTGCACGCGGGCGCGCGTTCACACACACATACACACACACACACACACACACGAACATGACGCTGACGAAGGATTCCAGAATATTCATCATCAAGATAATATCTGAAATCCTTCAGACGCCTTGTGACGATCCCGGTCACCACACCACCTCCTCCGTTACTAACCCGGATGGGCTTTACCGGAGATCGTCTTATAGATCCACCGAATTTGATAACAACACACTTGTCAGTTTTGGCTTTTGTCAGGATGCCACGAATTCAAATGCTTCGGCAGACAAAGTAATTTGTCAAATGCGATTCGAGTTGGATGGAGTCACGTATATGGACGAACATCAACCCCAAAATAATTATACTGACGCATCCAGCATTTCCATCCGTCTAATCTTCTATAAAAAAATACCAACTCCATGTTGTGGTTATACGGATACGATCTCTCACGCGAAATACAATTTTGCCCTTAGATAAGGAAACAGCAACAATAAAAAGGAAATTCTAGTAAATAAAATTTAAAAAAATTCAATATAATCATTTTATATTGAAATTATTAGTCGTAGGGATATAACGGAGTGGACCCAATCATTTTCTCAACACAGTAACAATGACTCAATTTTAATTTGGCAAAAAATTTGGTACCCCCCTCTTATAAAAGATCTAAAATGTTTTTTTTACCTCCGGGAACACCTTTAGGTATTTTTCCAGAGAATAAAAAGAAATAGTAATTTTTGGACTTATGAAAATGCCATGTTTGACCGGGATTCGAACACGCAACCTCCGAATTATATGTCAAATCCATTTAATCACAAATTTTGTATATGTATATATACATAAATTAGATACTTATAAAAATTTTATAAGTTTATAAATAATTTAAATTTCTTTGTTATGTTCAGGCATTTGAAGAATTGGAAGTCCTTCTGGCGAAGTATGATATATGTATAGCTGTTAAAGAGAAACTAGTTAAAGATTCAGGCGTTGCTGAAGAAACTGCGTATGATAACATCGTACTAAAATTATTGACAAAACCAAGAGCTAAAGGTAAGATAAACATTTAAATTCAAAATTATTTTTATTTGCTATCCTTCAACTCACAATGTTTTTTTTTTTTTTCATGATTGTCCTTAAATCTTGCATACTTAATTTAATACACTTCCTGACATTGCCGACTGATTAAATTTTGAACAGTTACTAAGGTGGGGTGACAATACAATCTTCAACCATTACTTTTGCAGACATCGCTCTGTACGGGGGATAAATGAAGGGTGGAAATTAATAATGCAATTAATTGGACATCAATAACGATACAATATCAGAGACAGATCGAATGATAAGTCTTTTATAAAAACTAATAAAAACGTTTGTTGAAAAATTGTGATAGTTAATTAAGTAAATAATATCAAAAAATACGATAAAAAATTTCACCATGCAAAAAACATCACTATTTCATTACTTTGTATATAGTAAATATTTGATTGGAAATATGTTTGATATTTTAAAAATATATTAGAACTTTCAATATATGATGTTATCTCTGAAATGCAAATTAATCTAGTAATTTAACTCATGAAATGTATGATAATAATTTGATTAAAGTATGACTAAAACGTATAAAGCAAGTTTTTAAATATTTTGAAAAAATTTGTAAAGTTATATATAAAAATTGATTTCATATTTTATTGATTTATTTTTTTTTTATGATTGATTCAGCTTGTAAGCTTGGTTACGTAGGAATAAAGAAATAGAATTTTATAGCGTATTAAAAATTCCAATCTTTGACCAGGATTCGAACTCGGGATGAAAGGTCAAGACCTTTCCGGGTCTCATTAGTGGAGCTACCACTCAGCGAATAAGACCGGCAAACATATTTCATAGGTTTCAAGGTTTTGGCTAAAAATTTCTATTATTGTTGAGATATAAAAAAATATTCTTTTAACTGGATTACTGTTAGATTCTCTAAAATTAAAAGCGTTAAAAAATATATATAATGGAAAAAGTTTCCTATTTTCAAAGGATGTAGATATAGTAATTCTAGCTATGAGTAAAAACGATTTAGAAGAAACAATCAACGGCATGGATGAAGTCCTACGGAAAAACTACCTCATGAAAATAAACAAGAAAAAAATGAAAGTAATAAAAGTAGTAGAAATAACGAAGATTGGAGCACTGAATGTAAATATAGAAAGAAAAAAGATTATGCAGGTAGAAGTATTTTGTTATTTGGGAAGTAGAATTACTAAAGATGAACGAAGCAGGAGCGATATAAAATGCCGAATAGAACAGGCGAAACGAACCTTCAGTCAAAAATATAATTTGTTTATATCAAAAATAATTTAAACATCAGGAAAAACTTTTTTGAAAGTATTTGTTTGGAGCGTAGCTTTATATGGAAGTGAAACTTGGACGATCGGAGTACCTGAGAAGAAAAGATTAGAAGCTTTTGAAATATGGTGCTACAGGAGAATGTTAAAAATCAGACGGGTGGATAAAGTGACAAATGAAGAGGTGTTGCGGCAAATAGATGAAGAAAGAAACATTTGGAAAAATATAGCTAAAAGAAGAAACAGACTTAAAGGCCACATATTAAGGCATCCTGGAATAGTCGCTTTAATATTGGAGAGACAGGTAGAAGGAAAAAATTGTGCAGGCAGGCAACGTTTGGAATATGTAAAACAAATTGTTAGGGATGTAGGATGTAGTGGGTATACTAAAATGAAACGACTAGCACTAGATATGGAGCCTTGGAGAGCTGCATCAAACCAGTCAAATTACTGAAGACAAAAAAAAAAAAGATTAGTAATATTTCAAAAAACGTTACCATGATGTAGTTATAATTGTAAATTCAGATTAGGCGTGTCAGCTCTAATTTATCAGTATGGTAGAAAACCTTTTCTAAATAGAATTCCTACCTTATATATGTTATCGTGAAAGATCGATATTTAACAAATGTCGATATTCTCCAATGAATGTCGATACATACGAAATACATTGGTGAAAGACCGAAATATTTGGTTATTCGGACCTTCACCGGTATATGTCGACAAACACAAGTAAACGCTTGTGAGGTTCAAAACGATGTTAAAATTAAAAAAAAAAAAAATCACCCAATACCTAGTTTCTCGCTAATTTTTAGCGAGAAACCCTCGCTAAAAATTATGGAAGTTTAAATTTAAGCCAAACCTAACATACGCTCGTTAACTTCGTCTAATTAACGTTAAATATATAAATTAATCTCCAACATTGAAGCCGATTTAACAAATTCACCGCATTCAGAATGTATTGATGTTGAAAGTTGAAAAAGTGGCCCCATCAAATCTTATCTATGGTGCTGAAACCTAGCGGTGGCTACGGTGCTCACCTCAAACTATGGCTACCAGGCCATCACGCCACTCTATGTCAAAAGCTGCTCCCTCTAACACTGTACGTAGTAACAAGTCTGCACCCATCCCTGACCCAAGGGATGGATATCCGGATGGACTCTCTCAATTCTTGTTGGGATGACCATTACTTTAAGTTTTATTTAGCTTATATTTGCTACTTTTAACGTGAAGTTATAAGTTACAAGTGTTATATTTCAAAATTATTTTAAACCGCCAAGACGGCGTACAATTAAACAATCCTTCTGTAATCAACAAGCTGTTTTCTTCATTCATCACCTATGAACACATACAATCCACCCTCGCTCTAAAGTATACCGTAACGCTGTTGAACTAAGGCGTCACGTTGACGTCAAAACAGTCCCAATAAGCAAATATCCGACGTAAAACACAAAAATCGTTGTCACAATAATATGTGTTTTTTTTTTTTTTTAGGTTTGTTAATGACAAATATATACGGAAGATTTAGAGTAACAAATAGAGAATTTAATTATGAGAAAATTAATATAAATACAGCCAATAAAAGGTAAATAATATGTTTTTTAAATCAGGTTTTTATTGAAGCAAAATAATTGAAAAATAGAAAATCATATTATTCTTTCTGTATCTAATCAATATTTTTCAGTGGAAATCCGGGAAAAATCTTTTGCTAGCCGTAACTCGAAAACTAAGCGTTTCCAGATGTGTTTATATAAACTTTTTCATTATTTTCACCAGTCAAAAGTGTTCTAAAAATTTTCCTTTCTTCATGTGACATTCTGTATGTTACGCAACGTTTAAATTTATATACGATTTGCTTAAAAAATTTTTTTTTTTTTTTTTTTTTTTTTTTTTTTTAGCGAGTATAATGTTTGTAGAAATTGTAGTAAACAGCTGTTATTTATTCGGACAACTTAAAATGCATGAACAGTAGAAAAATTTTATTCCATTACTTTTATTTTCTCATTTTTATTTTACCTTTCAGTATAATTATTTTTACTCAATCATTCACATCTACTCACATTTTTTTTTAAATTTTCTTTTATCGCTCCATTTCCTTCATCCAATTTTCATCACCCTTATATAATATTCTATTTTTATTTTTTATTTATGAATTAGAAATTATATCGATGAAACCTATTTAAATAGGTGTATTGTTACTATATATATATATATATAAGATATAACCTATTAAACAAAACTAATTAAAATACCAGTAAATCAAACCTGGTAGTGACTTATCCAACTTGATATGTTTGATATTAATAGGGTGTCTATGTTCGTTTATTTTGTTTGAGGTTTAATTTTGAGTGTTTTAGCTCGCTTTAGTTGAAATGAGTATTTGACGTAATAATGTATATAAGAAATTTATTTACAAATAATATCTCTCGGTTAGAATAAATAATAAAACGCTATAAAATATTATTAATATTACAATTTTCGGTAAAGGAAGTCATATTTTATTAGATAATACAACAATTTTTATTTATAATTTTACGTTGTTTTTCTTTTAGATTACATCTTTCTATCTTTCATATACATTTCATTTATTTTGTCAATCAAATATTTTGGTGTCCTTTTTATCGACTTTTCGTAGAAAAGTATGGTATAAAAATCGTTCACCCGTTGGGTTTGGGGGTGAAATTTAATTTTATTTACATTTTAAAATATAATGTATGTTAATACCATTCACTTAATATCAGGATATATAGAATTTTGTGGCTCGAAAATTTTCAAAACTACTTCACCAATTTTATTGAAATTTAAACATGTTGTAGCAGTATACCTGAAGTTATGCATGTAAATGTTTTATGAATATTCGTTGAATCGTTCTTGAGTTACGTTCAGTTTAAGGTCGACAACAGTCCTCAATATCAATCTGAGGTTATGTTGACTGTTTCCTGGTATATTTTCTTACACGCTTACGCAATAAGTTACAGTGATAAGTGAGTTGAAACTTGAAGCTTGTGTGGAACCTATATGAGGCGTATGAAAATACCACATTAAAATCTGGTTTCCTTATATATGTAAGTTTATATTTAAAATTTTGTGGCTCATTAATCTCCAAATTTACTCAATCAGTTTATTGAGATTTAAATATGTTGTAATTATTCAATCTTAGTTTTCCGAACATGGCACTGCTTGTTATAATGTTCCTTCGTTAAAGCCACAACTGGCTAGGAACGGAGGGGGTGGTGTAGCGACCGGACACGCTACGAGGTGGGATCTTCTCCCCTCGGGGGGGGGGGGGGGAATCGAGATGCTTGTTATAATAACTATTATATATAATTTTAAAAAACAGTTTACCAAATTCCAATTTAATTTCTTCGAGCACTTTCGGCTATTTTGAAATCTTCAAGAGGAATGTAATTATGATTAAAATTATAAAACTGCCGTAATTGAATTATATTATATATATATATATATATATATATATATTTATAACAATTGATCGTCATTTTTTTGTTTGTCAAAAGTTAAAGTTTAAGTCTAAGGGACTAGGTCCGTATTGAAACAGTTTATAAATTGTTATTTATTAACTGGTTAATGTTATGTTTAACACGTTAGTTATATATTATACGGATGTAGTTACTTGAACTTAAATATATATATATATATATATATATATATATATATATATATATATATATATATATATATACTTATCATTTAATAATGGTAGTTTTATGATTTTAATCATAATTATATTCCTCCTGAAGATGACAGAATAGCCGAAAGCGTTTGAGGAAAATTAAACTGAAATTTGGTAAGCTGTTTTTTAAAATTATATAAAATATGTTTTAGTATTGTATCTGAAGTTGTGCGTGTAAAACTTTTATGGAAATTGGTTGAGCTAATACTGAGTTACATTAAATTTAAGGGCAAAACGGTAAACATGACCTAAATTTGTGGTAACGTTGACTGTTTAGTGGTATTTTATTTGTATGTAGTTAGTCATAGTGGTGAGTAAGTTGAAATTTGATGCTTGTCTACTCGTTAATCGAACTTATTTAGTTCGTTAAACTTTGAAAATCTGTGCGTTTTTGATTGCGAAATACGACTTCGTTACGACTTCGGAAATGAAAAGACGGTCTTATTGCGAAGAACTCTGCAAGAGTTTTTATATTTTCAAGTAAAATCTTTTTCGCAGCTATTTTAATCTATCCCGAATTAAATTATGCGGTTTTTTTATCAGCGGCTGTTACTGTTATGGCCATTAGCCATTACAAAAATCATACATGATGAGGTTTAATGCCTAAAGATACATAATATTTATATATAAGTTTGTATCTGCCTGCATTCTAATTGCACTACAAAATTCTATTCCGTAGTTCTACAGAGTTCTCTTCCGAGTATTTCTACAGAGTTCTCTTCCGAGTATTTCTACAGTTGAATTATCCATTGACGGATAAATCAGCAAGAAAAATCAGTAGTTGTCGCTTATTAAATAGGTTTACTGAGAACCAAATATTTTCGTCTTTGATTTCTTAGCCCCTATTTTTATATCTTACTAGCAGATCCGGCAATGCTTCGCTATTGCTATATATATAAATATATATATATAGAGAGAGAGAGAGAGGGAGAGAGAGAGAGAGAAAGAGAGTGAGTGGGGAGTGAGAGGGAGGTTAAATGAACACAATTGAAAATTTGATAAAAAAACTAAAAAACTGAACTTCAAAAATTTTATCTTTCACTTATTCTCCTTCCCCTTTTCCCTTTCCAACTTCTCCCTTTCACCCTTCTCCCTCCCCCTCTCCAATATTCCTTTTTAGCCTTCCCCGTTTTCCCCTTTTCTCTTTCCACCTTTACCCCGTTTTCCCTTTTGCCCGCGCGTAAATCGGTCCATTTGTTTTTTTGGTCTTTAGCGGACACACATACGAACATGCCTTTTATATATTTATATATATATATATGTATATAGAATAAAAAAGTCTGTTTGTATATTTGTTTGTTTGTTTCGTAAATATCTCGACTCCTGCCCCACCCAGCGGGTATAGTTTTTGCAAAAATATTTCTTTTCACGTAATTAATATTCCTATTCTGAATATGAGCCAAATCGGTCCATAAATATAATTTTTCTAAATTTCTCAACTCCATCGCCATCTAGCGGGTTCATTTCTTGCAGAGATAATTCTTTCCATGTAAGTAACATGTATTCTCAATATGAGGCAAATCGGATCATAAATACAATTTTTAGAAATATCTCGACGCCAGCGCCACCTAGCGGGTCCAAACTAATTCATAAACCTTCCCTGGCATACGTCCAACCATTTCCCAAAGTTTCATCGTTATCGGATGAACAGTTTAGGAAAGAATAAGCGTGACATACAGACAGACAAACATTCATTTTTATATATTTAGATTTATTATTAAAAATCATCTATGGTAATTCAAATTTTTTATTCTATTGTTGATTTATCAAGTCGATAATTTGTTAATGCCATCGATTAAAAAAACTATGTGATCGATGGTACAGTTATGATAGTACTTCGTAGCTGATATCTTGGATATATCAAGATATCCTTAACTTCAAAATAACATTTTTTTGGAGTGATTTTTATGTTTTAAATCACTATTTATGTTTTAAAAAGAAGTCAATTTCTTGATCTTAAAGAATGATTTCCACCTTAATTTACAGGTGTAGATGTTTATTGTTTAGATTTCTATCAGGAATTTGTTTGCCCACTAATCAATTCCCTGAATCAAATTTTTGTATTCAATTTGCTTCAGTGCTTCAAAGCATTGAAGCAAAATCAGTGCAGTGTTTCAAAGCCTTGCATTGGTAGAGATGCACTAGCCCATATATTTAGGCGATGTTCGAACACGACCATTCATAAACAGCTTTGGCCAATATTTCCTCTTGTGGTCACTCTTCAACATCTAATCAATCAGTGTTTGCAATTTCCTCAACGGTATCCTATTTGCTACAGTAGAGGAAATCGCAACATATTGAAACACTGTAATAGGTCAATGAGCGATGTATGTAATTCAGTAATTACATTCAGATCACCTAATTTCATACAATCAAATAACAGTATTGATTCTTTATTACTGCAAGTTTAAATAAACAATTCAACATCAATATTTTCGATACTCCCAACCGGACTGCCACCAGTTCGTAATCACTTTTGCTAAAAGAAGTGGCTAAAAGATTTGAAAAGTCACTATAACATCTTTTTATTGTAAGACACTTGGTAGTTATTCTTTGTCATTTCAGCTTCATTGTTACATTAAAACTTTTTTTTCTCGTTTTCTCCACCCTACAACCCACTTAGCGGTCGGACTACTGTTTTAGTCGTCTACTATGTTGTAACGTCGCAGATGGGCGGTAGAATTAAATAAATGAATAATATTTAAAGTGTTAAAATTTATTTAAAGTGACCGGCAGTACCGCCACACCCACAGGAATGAAATACTGTATGCGCGCGCGCGCGTTAGTTAGAATCATTGAATTAAATAAAAATTATTGTATTTAAATAAAATTATAAATAATTTAACTTGTCTGTGTAAGCCGTTCATCAGAAAAAATCCATGTAAGGAGAAAATTCTACAACTGTGTTATCATAGACTGATTATTTTTTCAACTGATTTTTAATATTAGTTTCATTTTCTTTTTCACAGTAAAATGCTTAACACATTTTTCAAATAAAATATATGATATTAAAATATAATAATATAATATACCGAGATTGAAAAATTAGATAGGGCTGCCATTTTGAAAATTATGTACATATTTAAACAGTAATATTTTAATTTATTAAATAATATTTGTGTAAATGTATATATAAAATATTGTGATTTTTCATTGCGCTATTTAGATATAATTTTATCATTAATAAACATATTGCTAACATGTACAGGAACCAAACAGCAACAGTAACAATTGAAGAACATAAGAAAGAAGCCGTAATAAGAAAGGGAGTCCGACAAGGATGTTCCCTATCTACGTTACTTTTTAATCTTTACATGGAACTAGCAGTTAATGATGTTAAAGAACAATATAGATTCGGAGTAACAGTACAAGGTGAAAAGATAAAGATGCTACGATTTGCTGATGATATTGTAATTCTAGCCGAGAGTAAAAAGGATTTAGAAGAAACAATGAACGGCATAGATGAAGTCCTACGCAAGAACTATCGCATGAAAATAAACAAGAACAAAACAAAAGTAATGAAATGTAGTAGAAATAATAAAGGTGGACCAATTAATGTGAAAATAGGAGGAGAAAAGATTGTGGAGGTAGAAGAATTTTGTTATTTGGGAAGTAGAATTACTAAAGATGGATGAAACAGGAGCGATATAAAATGCCGAATAGCACAAGCGAAACGAGCCTTCAGTAAGAAATATAATTTGTTTACATCAAGAATTAATTTAAATGTCAGGAAAAGATTTTTGAAAGTGTATGTTTGGAGTGTCGCTTTATATGGAAGTGAAACTTGGACAATCGGAGTATCTGAGAAGAAAAGATTAGAAGCTTTTGAAATGTGGTGCTATAGGAGAATGTTAAAAATCAGATGGATGGATAAAGTAACAAATGAAGAGGTATTGCGACAAATAGATGAAGAAAGAAGCATTTGGAAAAATATAGTTAAAAGAAGAGACAGACTTATAGGCCACATACTAAGGCATCCTGGAATAGTCGCTTTAATATTGGAAGGACAGGTAGAAGGGAAAAATTGTGTAGGCAGGCCACGTTTGGAATACGTAAAACAAATTGTTAGGGATGTAGGATGTAGAGGGTATACTGAAATGAAACGACTAGCACTAGATAGGGAATCTTGGAGAGCTGCATCAAACCAGTCAAATGACTGAAGACAAAAAAAAAAATTAATAATAAACATAAAGTTACGTACAAGAAGAAAACGAAAAGGAAATCGGCATTTTTCTACAAGTCACTTTTTGTTCCATTTTGACATTTAGAATTCGAAAGTGTATAGCCAAACCCTATTTTATATATACTCGTATATTTATAAATTTCTTAAGTTTTAATCATTATTGAAATATATATATATATATATATATATACTGTATTATTATATTAATGAACAGTTAAAATTTAAATAACCCTTAAAGCGATTAAATTTTATGATTTCAGTTAACTAAAATCTTAGTTACGTAGTTAACATTGACAATAGGTTTGCTTCAAACTATTTAACTTATGTTTTGTTGAAAATGAACAACCAACTTCAATGTTTAAGATTACTACAGTAACCATGTACATATGTAACAGAAATAACTTTGTATATTGTTCTTTGTCCTCTTGAGTTTAACTTAACAGTTTTAAACTATATTGTATAGCGCTACATTATACATGTATTGTATCAAGTAAGTTCAGTAAAGATGTTGCAAGTAATAGTTGGGAGGAGTGACGTCTTGAATGATGAATAATAGAGATTATAAGATAAATAAAAGAGAAAGGGAGAAAATTTTGGAGTCATATAAATTTTTTGAAATCTCAACAGTCAGTATATGTATAAATAAATCTATAATGATTATTTTTTTTTTTTTTTTTTTTTTAATCTGAATTTTTACGGGCATCGTCTGCTAAGGTCATTAGCCCTCGTCACAATCTTTAAAAGAAATTACTATCACCATCTGGATCGTCATATGTAAGGGCCCTTACATTTTATTTAAAAGCACAAACTACACAAAACATTTAAAACATAAAAGACAAGGACAATCAAAAAACACTTGCGGGGTGTAAAGGGCCCCGATATTAAAATTTGAGAAGGTTCTCAAAAGACCATGAAATTAAAATTAAAATTAAACTTATCAATACCATTTCTTTCTTTATATATATATATATATATATATATATATATATATATATAAACTACCGCTTAGAGTATCTTTTATTACAGCTTTAAACTTTCATTTTATAGAATTTTTAGAAATCCACTGGCGTGTAGAAATGCAACTATATTTTCTTCATTTCCATTATCCAGATCAGCACTAATATTATTTCTAAGACGGAACCTCTTTCTGAGGTCCTCATATATGGTACACGCTTCTATTAGATGCTTGATTGTCAGTGTATTATTGCAAACACCGCACATTGGTCTCACTTCGCCGGTTAACAAATATAAATTTGTTAATCGCGTGTGACCGATTCTAAGTCTGGTCACCGCTACTTGTTAAACGGCGAGTCAACTTAAAGTCGCTTTTCCATTTATAAGGAGAAGTATTTACTGAGTTTAATTTTGTATTTAAACTCCTCCATTCAGCGTTCCACTTGTTTCTTACTATGTTTGTTAGACGGTTTTTAACATCTGCCACTCTTACAGGAAATGCATTCAAATCATCGCAAACTGTTGCCTTTCTGGCAGCTTCGTCTGCGATTTCATTACCTGTAATACCAGCATGCACCGAAGTCCATACAAATACGCATCGCTGTCCTCGTTGTTTTAGAACGTATAAAATGGACAGGATGTTTGCAATTAGGACATCCTTAATGTTCTTGTTCCGAATTGCGACAAGTGCACTTAAAGAATCGGAACATATTAACACTCTCTCTTCGCAATAGTGTTCAGTGTAGCGAAGAGCTTGCTGAATTGCAGTGAGTTCTGCCGTGTAGACACTGGCCACATCTGGCAGTCTCCAAAAGTGGGCTTCTTCATTTACATATATTGAGCATCCAACACCATGTTCGGTTTTAGAACCGTCAGTATAAATTCTAAAATGTTCTTCGTAGCTACTGACGGTTGCAAAAATTCCTGCTGGATGATCACTGCTGGTTTCTTTTTTATTTCTCCTTGAGAGAGATCTAAACTTGTACTTACCGCTGGCAAGAGCCATGGCGGTATTTCTCTAGTAGGAATTGCCAATGTGTCTGGAATGGCAATTTCATATTCATTTCTTAATTCGTGGTCCCTTATTCCGGCTGGTCTGGAATAGGTAGCTCGATGTTCATATACTGCAGCCATAGGATGATTCGTAAACAATTTATTATTTATATGAGCAGGGAAAGCCCATACATTTGTTGCATATCTTAACAAAAGGATCTCTCTTCTATAATGTAGTGGCATTATTCCGGCCTCAGACATCAGACTAGCCCCCGGACTTGTGCGGAAAGCGTCTGTTGCATATCTTATTCCGCTATTATGAACTACGTCTAACTTTCTTAAGTGCGACTTTCTAGCGGATGAATATACGATACATCCGTAGTCTAGTTTAGATTGAACAAATGCTTTATACGATCTCAATAATGTCTCTTTGTCTGAGCCCCAATTTAAGTTCGATAAACATTTTATAATGTTTAGGGCTCTTTTGCATCTATCACTCAAGTCCTGTATATGTAATCCCCATGTAAGGGATTTATCCAATACTAGTCCTAAATATCTTACGCTGTCTTTATATTGTATTGGATTATCATCAATTGTCAACGCAGGACTTTGGTGAAGAATTCTCTTCCTACAAAAGTGTACACAGCACGTTTTTTCTGGTGAGAATTGGAATCCGTTACTCCTTGCAACTTCATTTAGAGCATTAATCGCTCGTTGCAATTTGTACCTCACCATAGCAGTCTTGTTGCTGGCATACACAATTGCCAGATCATCAACATAGACGCTTTTGATAGCGTCTATGTTGATAGCGTCCATGATGCTTTTGATGCGTTCTGACGCTTTTGATGCGTCCATAATGATTATTGTTTATCTTTAATTAATTAATAAATTAATATGAAAATTAATTAAATACAGTGAAAATGTAATTAAATTTGATATAAAAAATGTCGTATTTTTCATTAGAAAATATTTTGGCAGACTATATAGAAGCTAAGATCTTTAAGGAATTCTAGATAATACCATTCCGCCAGCCAGTCGGGCTGGTCCGTCATTGCAAATCAGCTGGTTTCGAAGTCGAGAATTCTAAGGTTTAAATCCTAGTAAAGGCAGTTTTATACGAATTAGAATACGAAAACGTGGATACCGTACCGGTAATTTTTGGTAGTTGGGTTTCAATTAACCACACATCTCAAATTCAGTTATTATTGCTGCAATTACTTTATTATTGATTTTTTTTTTTTTTTGTAAAAAACCTTATCGAGATTCAAACCCGGAACCTCCGGATGAAAGGCCGAGACACTACCACTCGCACCACGGAGGCCGAAAATTATTTATTATTTAAATAATCAAAACATTACTGTTAATTAGTCGAGGTTAGCGAGCGTAGGTTAAGTTTGGTTAGTTTTTAATATGTAAAATATTTTAATATGGAGAATGTTTAAAATGACCGGTATAAAACACCATGTTAGTGTGATCGGCTTATTGGGTTATTTCTCTAACCTGATTATTGTTAATATCAATTTTTCCTGCTATTTTGAAACATGCATATTCCCACCTAATTATTATTGGATATTAAAAATACATCGATTTTTATATGGACCGAAAAGGTCCATAATATTTTCGAAAAGTAAAAAAATGAAAAACTTGTGTGTTGGTCCGTGGGTACACGACGGAATCGAATCTTCATACGCAATATTATATGAATTATTAATTATAACAAAATAACGTACTAGAAATATACATAAATGTAAAATTTTTATTAGTAAGAAATATTAAATAACAATAAAATTGTTAGAGAAAGAGCGCGTGCTTACCGAACACGCGTGTTATTATCCCTTATATAAAATAGAAGGTCCTAACTGATACACTGACTCATAATCAACCTACAACCAAAACTATTATTGGTAGAGACTTGAAATTTTCAGAGTACCTTCGGATCTTTAAGTAGACGTATACTAAGAAAGGATTTTGCGAAATTTTGATTTTAAGGGGTTCAGATCAATAAAAAACTAAATTTCGTGAAAACAGCGCTATCTGTTAGACGTAAAACCAACATACACTATACTAAATATTTTACGATTCGATTACAATGTTTCCGATATGTGTGTCCGCTATCGATTAAAAAACTACTGGACCGATTTAGGCTTGGAGAAGAAGGGAGAAAGGTAAAAATCGAAAAAGGTAAAAGGGAAGAAGGGGAAAATGTAAAAAATAAAAAAGGCGAAAAGGGGGAACAGTAAATACTGGAAAAGGAAATGGAAAGGTAAAAGATAAAACATAAAAGAGGGATTGTGGTGGGAGGGAAAGGGAAATGGGGGAAGAGGAAGGAGATTAAATAAATTTAATTACAATTAAAATGAAATAAAATATTATTAAATTAAATTTAAAATAAATAAATAAATTAATTAAAATGGAATTAAAAAATTATAATATGTAAAGCAAATAATTGAAGATGTCAGATGCAAAAAAATTAGTTGATATTAAAAGCTTAGGTAAAGTATGGAAATGAAGTAATTCATTACATCTGTCAAATAAGTAATATTAATACATCGTGTGCGCGCACAGAGCGACAGAATGAGTGTGTGGGTGCTCCAAAAGAGTGCCGTTAAATTTTACAGCTGTATTTCTCTGTTTAGAATAATGAAAAAAATTCATAACAAACATGTGTCCGGAAAAGCTTTGTTTTTTAATTAGGAAAACAAAGGATTTTACCATGATTTCTGCTTACCGGAAAAATGAACTTATACTGAAATTCATCGAAAACCAACTGTAATCGAAAACCGGTGAAGAAGGGAGAAAGGGAAAAATCGGAAAAGAGAAATAGGGAAAAATTGAAAAAAATAAAAAGGGTGGAAAGGGGAAAATGGAAAAAATAAAGAAAGGGGAAAACGGGAAAAGGAAATGGAAAGGGAAAAGAGAAAAAATAAAATAGGAAAGAAGAAGGGAGAAAAGGAAATGGGGGATGAGGAATGAGACACGGAAAAAGGAAAGGGAAACGGGAGAAAACAGGATGGGAAAGCGAAGCAAGTCATGACTCTCTGATCGTGACGGGAAGTGCAAGTAAGCACAGAGCACGGGCGAAGCCGCGATGGGGATGTTACATTTGGGATTGTAATAAATTTTTTGTTTATCTTTATTGTACTTTTATATTGAATTATTTTAATTCGTTCATAAAATGGATTGGTCTAACAAATATTGTTCAATTTTCTTATCTTCCTTTATTTAGGTTTTGGGCAACAATTCATTGTTTATCGTATATTCCTTCAGTATTTTTCATAAACATTTTTATGTACCGTTTTATTAGGATTTAATGAAAATCTAAATATAATATACTTGATTAAATATTTTTTATTTATAAAAAAATAAGTTTCTATTTAAAAAACATTGCGAGTGAAGCTACATCTATAATGTGGGCGAAGTCGTGACGGGGTACGCTAGTTTATTATATATAGCTCACGGTTGTGGGAGAGTCAGCTGATGCGTGGCCGCTTTAGTGTGACGCTCATTTGTTCTCATTTGAATCCCCATACCGAAGCCTTTGTTAAAGAGCTTTGCTTTAACAAAATGTTATACAAAAAAAAGAAACTTTGCTTCTGCTAACAAAGTAAGCTATTAATTATTCCCAAATACATTAATAAATATTACTTTACTTAATTAATTTCATAAAATTCATATAATTTCAATACAATATAATTTCATATAATTCTACGGAGAAGAATTTTTTCTTTAAACAATAAATATTTCTATACAGTATCCCGCAAATAAAGAAAAAACTATCACATGTTCATCTGTTGGAAATAATGTAAAACTTTCGTCTAAACATAGGTTAGGAAACGCGCTTTCTTTTCAAGTTAACGGCTAATGAAATATTTCGTCCGAATTTCACCTCTTCTAATAAAATGAAGAACTACTATAATTTTTTGGACCCCCAAACTAAAGGAGTAAAGTTAACGGTTTCTTATGTCATTTGAGCTGGGAAATATGATACACCTATTCCCAAAACTGTAACTTTAGTAACGTTTAAGATATCCGACGTGAAACAGAAAATTCGGTATCAAAAAACAAGTTTTTTTTTAGGTTTGTAGTACAATAGCTTTGTTAAATGATTAATAAATACGGAAGATATAGTAACAAAACTTGTAGAGAAATTAATGTATATACAGCTAATAAAAAAATTAATAAAAATTAAAAAAACCGGGTTTTTATGGAAGAAAATTACATATAAAATTGCATAAACAATCGATAGTATAATAAACAACCGGTTTTAATTCCATAATTCGTAAAGGTATATTCTAGATTGGTGGGGGGGGGAAAGAAAGGGAGGGGCACCAATAAGAGTAAAGATTTTTATAATTGGAGCATAGCGGTTAGACACTCCTACATGGTGAAGGAGCGTCTTATAACCCTCAGCCAATCAAAATACTAGGGTTTTTTTTTTACTTTTAATACCATAATGGATCACTTTATTCCATTTTTTTTTGGCAAGTTCTTTATTTTCCTGCTGATTTGTTGTTTTTCAGCTTTTCTTTTTTTTGCCAGTAATTCCTAAGGGTTTCAGATCTTCTTGCCCTTTCTTGTTCAGAGTACACCCGGCTTATTGTTTTCTTGGGTTTTGATAGGAATCTTGTTTCTTTATTTTTTAATTTCTCATAGTTTCCGGTTTTCGTTTGTAGGTTTTCACGGGTTATGTCTAGTTCCCCCATGTCTTTCTGTACTTCGTATAACCAGTTCGGTCTGCTTTTCTTGTTCCAGAAAAGTTCGATTATCCATCTGATATGTCCTAGAAAGGAAATTCTCTTCTTTCTAAATTTATTAGTTATCGGGATGATCGTTTGGTAAATCTCTTCGTTTGGAATAATTCTCCAAATCTCGTCTTTTTTATTGTTTATCCCGATGCATTGTCGTAGAATCTGTCTTTCAATCTTTTCCAGTTTGTCGGTAAACCTTGTCTGGTACGGTCCAAATATGGTTTCGCATCCGTAAAGTATTTCTGGTCGGATAACTGAGTTATAATATCTAATTTTTATGTTTATGGACATCCATTTTTGTTATAGGTTTTTTGTGTTTTTATTGTGGCTTTTATGAGTTTATTTATTCTTTCATTCCAGTTTGGATTTTCTTGGAGGTTGTGTGTGATGTTTTCCCCAAATATTTAAAGTTTTCTACTAGTTCTATGTAATTATTGTTTATTTTTATTTTGCTTATGCATAGTGGGTCTCTCACCATAATTTTGGTTAAAATTTATATAAATAAATTTTTTTTTTTTGAGTGACGACTGTTCGAAAAATTTTAAAATTAAAGACTTAAATATTAAGTTTGATTATGTTAGATAATTTATTAAATATATGTCTGATTATATTAATAAATATATATATAAAAAAATAATTTTTTTTTCGGCTACATATGTATGCAAATTAAACTTTAAAAGGAGTTCAAAAAATTAAAATGATTTTTGTTGTGGTTTGAAGTATTCAAGTGGATCAGTTAGTTGGGTTTTACAAGGGCTATTCACATAAGCCTGTAGTGCTTTAGTAATGATTGTTTCATACACAAAATAGCCATCATGCGGATTTAGTTTGTGCCATGTTCCATTTGCATGTGGTTAAATCGTAATGTACGTCCTCTGTTCTAACTTTTTCTCTTCATTTAATTTTTATTTTATTCATTTTTTTTTATTTACAACTAATTTAATATTTTCTCTCTCTGTAATCTGATTTTTACTTCGTACTCATAACTGTTTTTGTTGGAAAAAATAATTCATATTTTTATGTATTTTTTAATTTGAGATCCTTAAAATCAATTTTTTTTTTAATAATGTTTAAAAACTACTACTGAATTTACGGATGACAAGTTTAACCCACAGTCATAAATTTAGTTGTATATGTGATTTTACTCTATTAAAATATATTTTTTTCTTCAACCAGTATTCCAGCTACTTCCTAACCCACCGGATTGGTCTAGTGGTTAACGCGTCTTCCCAAATCAGCTGATTTGGAAGTCGAGAGTTACAGCGTTCAAGCCGTAGTAAAGCCAGTAATTTTTACACGGATTTGAATACTAGATCGTGGATACCGGTGTTCTTTGGTGGTTGGGTTTCAATTAACCACTCATCTCAGGAATGGTCAAACTGAGAATGTACAAGACGACACTTCATTTCCATTCATACATATCATCCTCTGAATAGAATCAAACAGCTTGCGGAGAGCCTTCAGAGAGTTTGCGCGGTACCCATCGTACACAGATTTTGCGGTAACTCAATTGTTCGATAATGTGACCTACTCGTTCTTTAGATAAGCCTAAATGAATAGCAATGCATTGCCGGTCACTTTGAAGCAAATCATCCACCTCCGTTTGATGTTTCTCGTCAGTCATAGAAATTGGTCGTCACCTGCAAGGTGCGTCCACAATTATCGGTTTACTAGCTTCACATTTGTGAAATTTGAACGTCCATCTATTCATAGTTCTCCTGTCAACAGTTTCACTACCGTAAGAATATAAGAATATATGGTGGTGGGACACGAAGCAAGTGGTTTTTGGCACTATGCTTAGTTCGCTCACGCAGGAGCTAGTTAAGATTGGTCGCTTAACTGTTTCGAGGCTCAGTAGCCGTTTTTGGCACAGACATTTGGTTTTATGCTTTAAGGCGACCGAATGGGGTGGTGGCGGGAGAAATGCCTTGCAAATCAATTCACTACAGTAAACCGCTTTCAAAAAATGCAAAATATTCGTAGGATTCACATATTCTGCTGTTAAAAATTCGATCACTGCCCGCTGTTTTAACCGTATTGACATATTAGTCGTACTCGACTCGAATTTAATTGCTACTGAAAGCAAACCGGTAAACGGATTTCAACGCATTATCGCAGCTTTTTAGAGGGGGATTTTAGCTATCATGTGCTGCCACGCACATCTGGATGGTACCTTTTGTCTCCGTATAACGCGGTAGTGCACAAAATTTATCATCCGAGCTTCGTATTATAATAATACATAATATAGATGGTATCGATTATTTATCTCTAATTTAATCGTACATAGAAAATTAATTTATACATTGCCTGTTTGTCCATTTTTTTTATTTTTTTTAAAAATGAACTTTAATCAGTTTTACATTTATTACAACTATCCATGTGATAGTAATTTTTCGAGTTCTGAAAAAGTATCTGATAAAATTAAATTTCATAATTGATGTGTAAATTTTTTTTTTAATCAATAATTTTCATCAAATTATGGTAAATTAAAGCCGATTTTTTTTTAATGAAATAAAGATGACCTTGAAATAAACTGACACGTTACATTCTTTTAAAAAATAAAAGTAATATCCTTTTATAATTGGGAGGATAAAAAAAAACCGAGATATAATTATTGTTATAGGAATTTAGGTTGTGTGTATTTGTTTTAAATTTGATAAATGATTCAAAACTAATTAATTAATCATGAATATAATGCTTTCTTATGCACAATATAACTTGATTCTCTTCACAACTTTATATAATCCGTTTTTAATATAAGAAATAAAACAATATAAATTTTCATGCATTAAAGAAAATGTTGCAAGTAGTTAAATATTATATAATATTTTTAATTAAAATATATTTAAATTAATTATTATTCATGTAATTAATTAAAATATTCCAAATCCATTTATAAAACGGGGTTTAAAGTAACAAGATAATTAAGCAAACTACTTAAACAGCGTTGTTAAATTACATTACGAAATTACTATCAGTTTAACCCAAAGTTTACACTGGATGACGTAATACTTATTTTAACAATCCTTTACAACGTAAGAATCGTTTATTTATCATTTTATTTAAATATAATATTGGTTTATTTAAACAAATATTAAATTATATATTTTGTTTGGATAACTAAAGCGTGCGCGCATACATTTGCGCGGGTATAAAGGTACTAGCGGCCACTTTAAATACTTTTTTACACTTTAAATATTATTCATTTATTTAATTCTACCGCTCACCTGTGACGTCACTAACATAGTAGATGACTACAGCAGCTAGCTGTACGACTAGCGCTCTTTGTGGTGAGAGGGAGTACTATTGACGCAGTATATCCACTTAACTACTAGATTAATTAGAGAAATTTTTGGGGTGGGAGTGTGATTTTGTTAATTTTCTTTTTTTTAGGTTTTTTTTTAATTGTTAACAAATGTGCATAAGAAAAATAACATTTTAATTAGACGAAATTTCAAGTTACTGAGGGTGACCTTGCTTTACATCCCCACCTTTTTGATCTTTTAAGTTGAAAATTAAATGGCATCAATGGTCTATATAGAAAAGTAATCTGACAAAGTTTGAACAAAATCGGTCGAGCAGTTCTAAAGTGATTTAGAGAGTGACACCGAACATATACATCACTTACATATGGTTTTTGGGTTCCTTAGATGTCAAAATGTAAGGATCTAATGAAAGCCACATATGCCCAAATTGAACCGATTACAACACTTCCCTCGTGCTACTCCTTGCTCTGGAGTTCTTTCGGCCCGCTGAAAGGCGGAGGTAGATTTCACCGATGCTAAGTAGGGGATAAAAAAGATTTCTACCTTAAAGTTAAAAAAAAACTTTAAAACCGATTGCATATGAAAAACTTTTCACATGTTTAGCATACGACAAGCCTCATCTTCTTACATTTCCAGCAACATTTGGTCATCCTTTGCCGTAACGGATAGTCATATCAAAAATTATTCTAGACAAAAGTTTTAAGTAATGTTTAGAGAACTAAAGACCACTTAAAACCAATTCGATACTGTTCCTATTAAAGTAGATATGAATTTTTATCTTTGAAAGCCAATTTTTTCCACTCCTCTGCGGCAGTGATTGGTTATATCAAAAAACTTTACTCAGATAGGTTTTAGGCCCTAATCCAAAGAATATTAAGAACTTTAAACGATTCGATATTTTATTCAATAAGAAAGTTATAACGATATTTTGTTTTTTTTCAAAAAAAACCACCCCATTTCCACCCCTATATTCCGATTTTGGCCCTTAACGTACTTGACCGAGATTTTAGTTCGAGTTATTTATGTATCAATTTGAAAGTAATTGGCGCAAAATTACAGCAGTTATGTTGTCTATAAAAAGTGAAATATATGTATATATATAAATGTATGTATAAACTTTTGAGCTGATGGTGGTTTTAAGATCTGGGAATGTGAAACGCGAAGATATGTCGAAATTTTCCGGAAGTCGAATCACAGTACCTATTACAATAGGTAGCTTTCTTATAAAATCTACCTTTCCTTTTTCCTGTTTAGCCTCCGGTAACTACCGTTTAGATAATACTTCAGAGGATGAATAAGGATGATATGTATGAGTGTAAATGAAGTGTAGTCTTGTACATTCTCAGTTCGACCATACCTGAGATGTGTGGTTAATTGAAGCCAAACCACCAAAGAACACCGGTATCCACGATCTAGTATTCAAGTCCGTGTAAAAATAGCTGGCTTTACTAGGACTTGAACGCTGGAAGTCTCGACTTCCAAATCAGCTGATTTGGGAAGACGCGTTCACCACTAGACCAACCCGGTGGGTCTTATAAAATCTACCTAAAATGAAGCTCGTTTCCGCTCAGTACCGGAAGCTGATAATATCACCAAACCCGAAAACATATGTTTGTTTATTATTGTAAATTTTTGCTTAAATGTGTTTTTGAAAGGAATTCAGAACTAGGTAAATTTCGAAGATCGTTTAGAGGTTAAAAATGACACTTTATGGACAAAGATTTTACGTTTTTTTTTTCCTAGAATATAAATTCGCAGTGATAATACGTTTGCTATTTAAAAAAATGAACGTCCTGCCTAGTTTGCCTATTTCCAATCGAAACCGAAGGTTGGCATTATGAGCAAAAAGTAGAGAGTCCCCGATTTGATGATCAAAATTTTTTGCAATTTTTAGAAAAATCATTTCCTTCAATTATTTAAAGTGGTGGACGGGTGGACTAGGACACCCGATACACTTGCGCTTGTGCGCGCGCGCGCACACACACACACACACACACACACACACACATATTCAGTAGTAGCTCGAAAACTGGTTGGATATATGTATATATAAATATATATTTGTGTTATTTTCATTTATTGAAATTATGTTTGTTTGTAGACCACTATTTATTAAATTAAAAATGAATTCATCATGAATAAACAATTTATCAACTGATTTGTGTAAACGGAAACTTAATTACAATTGTATCAACATAAATAAAATATTTTAATTCCAGTTTAATTTTTTTTTAATACTTTTTTTAATTAATATTTATTTTCGACAGAAACATACTAACGATATTTACCTTGTAAAATTACGTATTAAATAATAAAAAAAATATTTTACCCAATTTACTTGGGCTAAATATTTGTATAACCAAGGTAATTCACTTACATATACTAATAATTTTATAAAATTACGTCAAAATAATTTTCAGGGATTGTTTTTTATCGTGAAAATTACAATTAAAATTCCAATCAGTTTTGTTTAATAATGTATTGATAAATTTAAAATAATTTTCAATTAAATTGAGTTATATTACTTTCATTATATTAAAACTTATAATAGGATTTTAATAAGTTTTTAAATGATACCAATTAAACAAACCTTAATTAATTAAAAATTCTCCTACTTTCTGGTGGAGGTAGATTTTATATATATATATATATATATATATATATATAAAACTTTTATTAGGGAAGAAATTGCACTTAATAATCATAGGAGAAAACTTTCGTTAGATTAATTAATTTAAAATAAAATTAAAAATTTTGTTTTTATCAATATATCCCCACTCACGAGTCATCCAATCAAGTGACCGTTTTATGTCCAGATAATAACTCATACAGAGTCAGTTATTAAATCACATTTACACCACTTAACATTATAATGTAGTATGTACTTTGTAAAGGCAAACAAATTATATTTCATGTTGTATTTCTGTCAGTCAAATTAAATTATCGCTTAAGGAACATTAAATGGTTTGTAGATATTTATTTTGTTTCCTCCATAACTATATAAATTAAATCAAAATTAGTTATTGAGTGAGGTAGAAATAGAGAAATGTCAGAAATACATGGAAATGATAATGTTACATACTTTTCCATTGAAGAAAAGAACATAAATAAATTTTTCAGTAATTCTAAAATTATTATATATTTGTGTCGAATAGTAATAAAAATAAATTTAAAAGCAATTTTCAACACGTGCTGCGGTACGGGAAAGAAAAGAGTTATATTTTTACAAGAAGATATTTTTTTAAAAATATACAAGAAAGAAAATAGTGGAGTGTTAAAAGAAATTACAGACGATGACTGCATCATACAACATCTGCTTTCCTCTAAAATATATATAGTATGTAAACGAGGAAGATCAGCTATGAATTGTTAAAATATACTGTAAAATAGTGTCTAATGGGCAATTTTAATAGGAAAGTAACAGTTAACAAAAAATCTGATGTGGACAACACATAACTTTCTTGTACGGCTATGAAATTACACTTATATTTTTTTTTTTAAATGAAAAGTACTTAACATTTTATTTCATTAAAAACTTCTGATATTTTTTTATTGTTGAATTATTGTTCATCGTAAAACCTTTTTACAATAAGAGGTTAATAATTATTAATAAATCAATATATTTAAATAAAACAAAAAAAGGGAGATGAAGTGTGATTCGAACTGATGTGCCTTCCCCTAAGATCCTAATATTTAATTAATTAAAATTTTATTTGGCTATAACTCTGGAACCAATGAATATAAATACCACTTATGTTAATATAGTTGAAAAGCTTTCAAAAGTGCTTATTACTGCACTTTAAAAAAAGTCCAAAATCCAAAAAAAATTTGATTTTAGACACTTTCGGTTCAATCGATTGTAATAAAAAACGAAGGTTCACAATTAGATGTTAAAATAGTCGTAAATCCGAAATTTCAACATCCTTCGGCTATTCGTTTGTGAATTATGCAAAATACACACGTACGTACAGACATCACGCCGAAACTAGTCAAAATGGATTCAGGAATGATCAAAATAGATATTTCTGTTGAAATATGGAAACCGAAATTTTTCGCGATCACAATACTTTATTTCGTACAAGGAAGTAAAAAAGAGCGAGATACAAAATACGGTCACTTCTTAGTGGTTTTTTGGGTAACGATAAGAATAAGAATCAAAACCAGTTATAACTAATATTTTTAAGATGGAGGTCCACTGTTTTAAAACTCACATTCTTTGATCAGTCAAGCAGTGATGAACTCGCTAACAGGTGCCGCAAGATGTTATTAATATGGGTATGTAAACCTGCGCACTACCGACTAAACCACCATCCCTGACTACCAGCCTTCCTAGCACTACTGGCGGGGCATTCCTTCTGGAAGTGGGTTAAACGCCCACTTACACACTCATACGTCATTGTTCAATTGCATCATAATAGCAATATCAACAAAAAAAAAAAAACACATCACCATACATCGAAACACAGAAAACAGATTATGAAACTACATACAGAGAAAAAAAGTTACACAATATATACAAATACAAGAGAAGAAAAAGTCAAGAAAACAAGTCTCAGAACAATATAAACATCACATAACAAAGAAAAAACAGAAAGATTCATTAATATTAGACGATCAGTGCAACAACGCAACACTATAAATGTATACATCGGACAGCAGTAAAAATTTTCAGCCAAACAGCTAATCCTCACGGAATGCAGTAAATACAAAATACTACGTACTACAATAAGGTCCCAAGAAACAGGGAATTAGCCCAAGATCAGATAGACATTATAAAGACATAATATACATCAAAAGCAAAATACTTTTGAGTATTTTGCTTTTGATGTATATATACGTAAAAAAAATTACATGATATCAGTGCAGCATACTTACATCATAAACTAACCAGACACACATAATTACTATCTGCGGACACCATCAGATACAGAAGCGATATTCCCGCGGTCTCTTAACGTCAAGGCAACTCCCACATGCACGGTGGACCCGCTAGTCGCTCACTCGCGAACCTGCACCATCCGACACCGCCTATTGTTTCGTGACTCCTCCCATGGTTGGAGATCTCTCATCATGATTTTCACATACATAGTGATCGCCGTCCAGTTATCTTTCTTTTCTATCATTATGTCAATCAGCTCCTCAGACTGGAACATCACTTCCCGCCGAGTATATCAAGTAGCTCTATCCTAGTTCCTTCGTATCCCGGACGTATAATTTAGAAAAAAACCAGGAGCTTCAAAAACACCTACCTCCATTTACATATCCAAACGTTTCGGGTCCTGTACTGATCAAACTGTTGTTCTAAAGAAATTAGAATTCGATGACAGTTTTTATAAATTGAACCGGTTTTAATTTTTATTTATCATTAATTTTCTTACAAGTATTAGTCTAATGAACTCACGGTGGTCAAGGAGGAAGAGCCCCGTGGCTTGACAGGATGGTCGAATGAAGCGAGCTCTGATCGGTTAAACACACATATATATATAATATATATATAAACAACATGGTCTGACAGACTGATATTCAACGTCCGGTTCTTCTTACAGTACACACTTACTTATACCGTAATTTTAAAAGCTAAAAATAGAGTAACAAATACATTTTCTAGTTTTTGTATTTTTCGGTAACAAATGAAGATATAAACTTGATTTTTGGTGTGTAATCTTCATGAGAGTATCTAAAAACCTTTTACTACATTTTTAAATTGGACTTTGAAAGAGGCGAAGAAAATAACAAAACCTTTGAAAAAAAAAATTATATGAATAATAGAAGATAAATTGAGGTAACTAATAGGAAATTAAAATTAATTAACCTTAGATTAATATATTTAATTATATAATTTGTAATCAATGTAAATTAGTACTACGGGTAATAAAAAGGAAAAAATTACTTTCAATTTTTTTAAAGTATTTTCTATCTTGCAATTTTTTATTCATTTGTTCCGTTCTTTGATTATAGTGATTTTTATTCTTTACTAGTAACACCTTTTGGATGTTTAAATCGATACTTCTCTTTCTATCTATATCTGTCTTCCTATTTATGTATATCGTTCGTAACAGTTGGAGATATCTTTTGTGTTACTTTTTTTTATTTTTATTATCCAATTTATTTTCCTTCGTAAAATTGGTAGAATAGAAGAATAAAAAGTAATTGTTGGAAAAGTGATTTGACCAATGGAAAGATAGAAAACGCTTTTTGTGTGTATATATATTATATTCACGAACGCACAATTATACACGCACGCTCACACATTTTTACACACTTTATACTCCCTGACAAAAGAACAATCGAATGATGAACTGGTCAATTTAGATTGATGAATAATGATTATAGCTATTTTATTGGAAATATATTTTAAAAATTACCGTTACGTATATATATATATATATATATATATATATATATAAATGAACAGAGAAACAGAGAGACTGAATGTGCGTGCGTGTGTGTGTGTGTGTGTGTGTGTGTGTGTGTGTGTGTGTGTGTGTGTGTGTGTGTGTGTGTGTGTGTGTGTGTGCGCGCGTGTATGAGTCGGATCTTTTTACTTCCTTGTACGAAATAAAGGAAGTATTATGATAGCGAAAAAATTGGGTTTACATATTTCAACAGAAATATCCATTTTCATCATCCCTGAATCGATTTTGACTAGTTTCGGCGTGATATCTGTACGTACTTATGTACCTTGCATAACATAAAAACGAATAGCCGAAGGATGTTGAAATTTTGGATTTACGACTATTATAACATCTTATTGTTCACCTCCGTTTTTGATTGCAATCGACTGAACTAAAAGTGTCAAAAAAATCTCAAAATCCATAAAAAAATTTGGATTTTGGACTTTTTCTTAACTGCAGTAATAAGCTCTCAGAGAGCTATTCAACGATTTATTATTAAAGGTTCTTATTTTAATTGGTTCCAGAGTTATACCTTTCTTTCTTTTTCCTGTTTAGCCTCCGGTAACTACCGTTTAGGTAATTTTTCAGAGGATGAATGAGGATGATATGTATGAGTGTAAATGAAGTGTAGTCTTGTACATTCTCAGTTCGACCGTACCTGAGATGTGTGGTTAATTGAAACCCAACCACCAAAGAACACTGGTATCCACGATCTAGTATTCAAATCAATGTAAAAATATCTGGCTTTACTAGGACTTGAACGCTGTAACTCTCGACTTCCAAATCAGCTGATTTGGGAAGACGCGTTAACCACTAGACCAACCCGGTGGGTTCCAGAGTTATACCTAAATAAAATAATGAAATATTTGGATCTTACAAGGGGAAGGCATATCGGTTCATATCCGACTTCATTTCCATTTTTTTTTAATTTAAATATATTGATTTATTAATAATTATTAACCTCTGATTATAAAAAAATTTTTTTTTAAATAAATAATAATTTAAGTAAAAAAAAAAAAATATGAAAAATTATCAAAAGTTAATAACGAAATAAAATGTTATGCACTTTTAAAAAATGTTTATATGTAATCCAATAGGCGTACAAGGAAATCATGCTGTGTCCATTTCAATTTTTTTAAATTTATATTTTATCTTATAACACTTTTTATCAAATTATTCTCCCTGCACTTTTATACTGGAAAGTCAAACAATACGAGTACTTTGCCGGATCTTTTTTCTTTCTTAAATTCATAAATTTTCATTACGTTAAAATATTATCAATATATCTTCCATTTTTTAAAGATGTATCTTTTATCAAATCATTTTTAATGTAAAATCAAAAAATCACCATACTCTATAACTCATACGTCTATAATGACAACAAAAAAAATTAGTGTAAAAAATATTTTAAGAATTATATCGTTGTCACCGACAAATGATGACGTCATTAAACTTTAGCGTAGATCAATATTTATTAAAATTATTCAGGCGGTTTATTAATGATGGAAAATAAATGTTAATATAAGAGAAAAATTTAAAGGGAATTAATAAGGTAAAAGTGGTAGAAGAGAAGGGGGAAAAATGATGTTAATAAAAAAGAAAATGAAGAAGAATAAAGGTATAAGATTACGTTTATAAAGAGTGTTTGAGATGGAAAGGAGAACGTAGGAAAAAGCTACTAAAAAAAAGAAGAATAAGAAGGAGTAAGAAGAAGGGGAAGAAGTACAGTAAAAGATTAATCGCTTTACATCAATTTCGTCTTTGATATACTGTGAAAGAAACATTAAACTGAGGAAATCTAGTAAAGAATAAAATGAAACTACGATAAAAAAAGGGATGGGAAGAGATAAAATGAAAATGACTAAAATGAAGTTGGAAATTGGTTGCAAGTAAGATTTCATATTATAGTTTGTCTGCTATAGGTACTTCTCTGCTCTGGTAAAGACGGATTTATAATTAATTATTTAAAATTATCATTTAACAATCTTTTTTGTACTATTAATAATCCAGTAAATTATTAATCTGCATTATTTAAATAATAATTTTTTTTTTTTTAATAATAATATTGTATTTTATTCAAAAATTATTTTAACCTTTTTTTGTAAAAAATTAATAATAAATTATGATTAAATATTTTTTAAATTATTATAGTTGTTTGTATAAAATTTTTATTATTAGAAATTACAAACGAAGATAAACTTTTAAAATTATATGTAAATTATTTTCCAAAAGCATCTTTCGTGCAAATTAAACATATAAAATTTAGTGAAACCGGTTGCAATTTTGTTAAATTTACCTTAAGAACCATTTTTAATGGTTCAATTATTCAATAAATTTATTAAACAAGAAATTATTAAAAGAATTGTATTATTTCAGAAAATGTGATATGTATTATATATAAATGAAATCGGCCCGGCAACAGTTTTATAATAAACTAGCAGACCCGCCAATGCTTCGCCATTGCCGGGTCTGCCGGGAGAGAAAGAGAGAGAGAGAGAGAGAGAGAGTATAAATGAACACAATTTAAAATTTGATAAAAAAATTAAAAAACTGAACTTCACAAATTTTACTTTTCACTTATTCTCCTTCCCCTTTTCCCTTTCCAACTTCTCCCTTTCATCCCTCTTCCAGTTTACCCCTTCCCATTTTCCCTTTTCTCATTCCACCTTTCTATTTTCCCCTTTTTCCCGCGCGTAAATCGGTCCATTAGTTTTTTGGTCTTTAGCGGACACATACGAACATACCTTTTATATATATATATATATATATATATATATATATATATATATATATATAGAATAAAAAAGTCTGTTTGTATATTTGTTTGTTTGTTTCGTAAATATCTCGACACCGGCCCCACTTAGCGGGGTATAGTTTTTGCAAAAATATTTCTTTTCACGTAATTAATATTCATATTCTGAATATGAATCAAATCGGTCCATAAATATAATATTTCTAAATATCTCAACCTTAGCGCCATCTAGCGGGTTCATTTTTTGCAGAAATAATTCTTACCATGTAAGTAACATGTATTCTGAATATGAGGCAAATCGGACCATAAATACAATTTTTCGAAATATCTCGACGCCAGCGCCACCTAGCGGGTCCAAATTCAATCAGAAACCTTCCCTGGCATGCGTCCAACCATTCCCTAAAGTTTCATCACTATCAGATGAACGGTTTAGGAAGGCATAAGAGATATACAGACAGACAAACATTCATTTATATATATATATATATATATATATATAATATATAAACTAGCGTATCCCGTCGCGACGTCGCCCACAATATAGATGTAGTTTCACTCGAAATGGTTTTTTTAATATAAACAATATAAGGAAAACCAAAAATTTATTACAATCGCCCTTGCTTTTCGGTTACTTGCGCTTCCAGTCATGATCTGAGGGTTTTTGGCTCGCTTCCCTCTCCCATCCCGTTTTCTCCCGTTTATCTTTCCCTTACCTTTCCCCTTAATATTTCTCCAATTCCCTTTCATCTTTCCTCTTTTCCCTTTAAATTTAATTTTCCCCGTTTACCTTTTTTTCTATTTTCTCTTTCTTTCCTTTTACCTTCTTCCCTTTTATCCTTTAGATTTTCCCTTTCTCTCTTCTTCCCTGGTTTTCGATTCCAGTTGATTTTCAATGAATTTCGGTTAGGTTCGTTTTGCCGTTAAACAGAAATCATGGTAAAATTCTTTGTTATTCCTAATTTAAAAACAAAGCCTTTTCCGGACAAATGTTTATTATGAACTTTATTTTCATTATTTTAAACAGAGAAATACAGATGCAAAATTTAATGGTATTCTTCTGGAGCACTCACACACTCATTCTGTCGTTCTGCGCGCGCACACGATGTATTAATATTACTTATTTGACTGATGTCATGAATTAATTAATTTCCATGCTTCACCTAAGCTTTTAATATCAACCAATTTTTTTGCGTCTGACATCTTCAATTATTTGCTTTACATATTCTAATTTTTTTATTCCATTTTAATTTAATTGTTTATTTTAAATCTAATTTAATATTATTTTATTTAATTTTATGTACTCCCATTCCACTACCCCCATTTCCCCTTTGTCCGTTTTTTCTTTTTTCAATTTTCCCCTTCTTCCCTTTTTACCTTTTATCTTTTTCGATTTTTTCCTATTTCCCTTTTCCGATTTTCCCTTTCTCCCTTCTTCTTCTCACGTAAATCGGTCCAGTAGTTTTTTATTCTATAGCGGACACACATATCGGAAACATTTCAATGGAATCGTAAAATATTTAGTACAGCGTATGTTGCTTTTACGTCCAACAGATAGCGCTGTAACACGAAATTTAGTTTTTTATCGATTTGAACCCATTAAAATCAAAATTTCGTAAAATCCTTTCTTAATGAACGCCTACTTTCTTCGTCTACGAAGGTACCCTGAAAATTTCAAGTCTCTACCTATAATATTTTTGGTTGTACGTTAATTATGAGTAGTGAATCAGTCAGGACATTCTCTTTTATATAAGAGATTTTTCTATTTTTTTCTTATTATGTGGAACGCTAAAACATTTTTTATTATGTATTATTGTCTATTTCGTTTATTTAACATGTATTTTTTTAAAGAAAATTCTATATTAATAACAGATTTCATAATAGAAATATAGTGTCTTACTTTTTTGATATCGGTATCATTTTTTTTAAATAGTTTTATTTATATTACAAAAATTTTTGTTTTTTGAGCGGAAGAAATGATATCTGCGAGACTCATACCGTACGGTTTACACTTTCATTGTAATTTTGTTGAGTTATATATACAGACATTTAAATGGTGGAAAAGATTTTTTGAAAGTGTATGTTTGGAGTGTCGCTTTATATGGAAGTGAAACTTGGAGAATCGGAGTATCTGAGAAGAAAAGAATAGAAGCTTTTGAAATGTGGTGCTATAGGAGATTGTTAAAAATCAGATGGGTGGATAATGTGATAAATGAAGAGGTATTGCGGCAAATAGATGAAGAAAGAAGCATTTGGAAAAATATAGTTAAAAGAAGAGACATACTTATAAGCCACATACTAAGGCATCCTTGAATAGTCGCTTTAATATTGGAAGGACAGGTAGAAGGAAAAAATTGTGTAGGCAGGCCACGTTTGGAATATGTAAAACAAATTTTTAGGGATGTAGGATGTAGAGGGTATACTGAAATGAAACGACTAGCACTAGATAGGGAATCTTGGAGAGCTGCATCAAACCAGTCAAATGACTGAAGACAAAAAAAAAAATATATATATATATATACAGATAATACACATTCCTAAAAAAACTCACATTTGAATAAATCTACATCTTAGAAAAACAGCATACAATTTTACTAACTATAACAAGAAAGCATGCAGTATTAAAATGCATGATTCTTGAACTACATGAAATTAACAGTTATGTAATAAAATTAAAAAATACATTATATTAAATGAAAAATAAAATAGATAGAATTTTATATTATAATGACCTATTTAAGATATTTCCTAACTGTTTTGGAATAGAAATAATTATTAACTTTACCACTTGTATTTCCGTTAAAGACGAGACCACTAATTAGTTTCGAAAAGTCTCAAAGGTTAATTTTCATTAATTTCAAAGCTGGTCTTTATAATATTAATTCTTAAGTGTTATATAATGTCATATTTTTTATTAATAAAAAATTTACAGAAGTGGATTACACGAGGATGATAGTTACTATATTATTAGTAGCTCCTCGTAAAAGCGGTCAATATTATCACTCCTTTATTAGAAATCAGAACAGTTTTTATTAATTAAAGGATACTGGGACGCTGGGAGTTCAAAGGCCAGTAACATGTTCGACATCAGTAAGTTCTTTGATAGCTTCCTGAAGTAAACCATTTTATATAAAAGCCAACAATTCTAATTTTCAAATATAAAGCATGATGAATAATAAAAAAATAAAAATGTAATGTTTTAGCTTTTATTACTATGTACTCCAAAGATTTTATCTGTAATATTTAATATACAGTATGTTTCTAAAATGCTGGGCTTGTATATTTTTTCAAATTCTAAACTAAACAAAAAATATCCTTAGGAAAACTTACAATATCTCCTTTGTTCTCCCACTGTCCGCCATTTTTGTATTTTAATATAAAAATTTATATCTCAAGTTCGGATAGAGGAATCATATTAATATTTTGTAAGCCTATTTCTAATAATAAAGTTTTAAAATTATCAAAAAATTAGATCTTAAATACCTTAGCAAATTACAAAATGGCGGCCATGTTTATTTTTCAATCCGTTGTATCTCCATAAATAAAACTTTATCAAAATGTATGGTTTTGCTACAATATTAAGCCTTTTATTTATAAAAGGCTTAATATAAAATGAATTTTTTTTTTTTTGAATCGGTTTACAAATAGCCGAGGTATGGCAGAAACTTGATGTAATTTTGTATGTTTTCATGTCCTCCACTTTACGTTTTACATTTCGATTAAATATTGTTTTTATTTATTGTTAATTCTATATTGAAAATTCGTATCAAATTAGGTAATAATTTTCCATTCTCCCTTTTTCCCCAAGCGTAAATCGATCCATTACTTTTATATCCTAGAGCGAGCACACATATCGGAAACACGAAAATGGAATCGTAAAATATTTAGTATACTGTGTCTTGCTTTTACGTCCAACAGATAGCGTTGATTTTCAAAAAAAAATTTTTACCGGTCATAGGTATAACATCTTCTTTTTTTTCCTGTTTAGCTTCGGGTTACTACCGTTTAAATAATTCTTCAGAGGATGAATGAAGATGATATGTATGAGTGTAAATGAAGTGTAGTCTTGTACATTCTCAGTTCGACCGTTCCTGAGATGTGTGTTTAATTGAAACCCAACCACCAAAGAACACCGGTATCCACGATCTAGTATTCAAATCCGTGTAAAAATATCTGGCTTTACTAGGACTTGAACGCTGTAACTCTCGACTTCCAAATCAGCTGATCTGGGAAGACGCGTTAATCACTAGACCAACCCGTTGGGTTAAGGTGACATCTTAGGTATTTAAAAACACACGCGTATTCGAATGCAACATTGTGTAAAAATTTCAAAGCAATCGGTGAAGAACTTTCGGAGATTTAAGATTTTTAACAAAATTTCCATTTCTATTTATATAGATTTGAATTGGTTTCTAATTATTAAGAAACATTTTCTCAAAATATATATATATATATATATATAAATGAATGTTTATTTGTTTGTCCCATAAGCGTTCCTATGCCATTCACCCGATTGCGATGAGTTATGTGCACGCCTCAGAAAATTTCTGAATTAGTTTGGACCTGCTAGGCGGTGCTAGGGTTCAGATATATCGAAAGATTATATTTATGGTCCGATTTGGCTCATATTCAGAATATGTATTACTTAGGTGAAAAGAAAAATTTTTGCAAAAACTATACTCGCTAGGTGGCGCCGGTGTCGAGATATTTATGAAACAAACAAATATACAAACAGAATTTATTCTTCTGTATATATAATGGGCAATGTTCGTATGTGTGTCCGCTATAGACTAAAAAATTACTGGACCGATTTACTTGCGGGTTTTTGCAAAATAATTCTCGTTGTCCGGAGAAGTTTTAAAGCTATTTAAATCGTTGATCTGACCAATAGAAAGAAAGTTAGAGATATTTTGAACTGATTACTGTGTTTAGAGAGTAGTTTTAATTAAATCCGATAGGTAGTGCTGTGGTTTTGCCAACTGGATTTATTTACATTTTAACTTTTATAAAGTGAAAAGTTAAATTTTGTGAAATTCCTTAATGTTCAGTTTTTTAATGTTTTATCAAACTTCCAACTGTGTTCATTTAATCTACGTATATCTCATATACTCAAATCAAGCAATAGCAAAGAATTGCTAGGTCTGGGTTGTTAATAATAAACTCATATCACTATTTATTAAATTCTTTTTTATATTTAAACATCTTTATTTTCTTTCTTTCGGTACTTTTCACTTTTATATCCTATATTCCTTTTTCTACGTATAAAACAGAAAAAAAACAATTGAAAGAATTCAAATTACTTTTTTTAATTCTTTCTGATCTTTTCTTATAATTATTATTTGATACTTTAAAAGATATATATAATCGAGATTTTCATAAAATTGTAAATATTTTATACTTATTTTTTTTCTCTGAAAGAGCAGGAATCAACAGCTCTAGTCATTACCCCGGTGGAAATTGGTAGGTCGTATGAAAAGATGCCATATCTGACAGGGATTCGATTATACCATTTTAAATATGATGTATATATATATATATATATTTTTTTTTTTATAAGTTTCAGAAGAGAAAACGTTTATCAAAGATAAGCTTTTGTTCTTTCGTGAGTCATGCAACAAAGAAACCTTTTTTTTTTTTTAAATTATAAGTAGATATTTTACTTTTAAAGATTAGATTAATGTTAAAACTTACAAAAGAATAACCGATAAATAGTTTTAGTTTATTTATAGATATATATAATTTTTATATTTTTTTTAAAATTATTAAAAGATTTAAATTTTATTTACTTGTAATTCTAGGATAATAAAATAATAATGTAATATTGTATAATCCATAAACGTAATTTTAAACCCTGTACTTATATAAATACAATTTCACTGATACTGGAAATTTTATAATTATTAACAATATACAATGTTGAACTTTCCCTTTTGGTCTGGAAAAGATAATTAGTGTGGTAATTAAGTTCATTACTGATAATGACATTTTATATCCTTTAACTAACTTTTTTTTTTTTCAACTTTTGTTAATTTCGTTAATTAAAAACACTACTTGTGTAGTATTACAATTTATGAGTTTTTTTGTTCACTATATTATATAATAAAACTTTTTTCTTTTTTTATGTTTTAATATATAAACAGAAGAAATAAAAAATATGTTTCATAAAAATTAATTAAGCTTGTTAAATATAAGAAGCTTATTATTAAATAGATTATAATAAAATATAAAAGTTTGCTAAGTATCACGTGACTTTCCTGGATATATAAATAATAAACTTTGCTCTAAAGTATAACATAATATTTCTAATAATCTCTATATCTCATTCTGACAGTTATCAAATAAATATTCCGGCTTAGAATTTTGTATTTCGAAAATAGCGCGTAATTTATAACACCACTTCTTATTGAGACAAATTATATATATATATACGAGGTGCGACAATAAAGTAATGAGACTGGCGTGAAAAAAATGTTGCTAACCGTTTTAGTCATGTTTAGTGTTGTCTCCTTCAAAGTAGTTCCCCTCTGATTGCACACACTTATTCCAGCGCTTCTGCCATTGACGGTAACATTTCTGGAACTCATCTTCTGTAATATCCTCCAAGACCCTCGTCACAACTTTTTGGACATCTTGTGTTGTTTGAAAATGGTGCCCTTGACCGCCATTTTGACTTTTGGAAATAGAAAAAAGTCGCACGGAGCGATATCTGGTGAATAAGGTGGCTGTGGTAGTACTGAAATTTGTTTTGAGGTTAAAAATTGCTGAACTGACAGAGCAAAATGGGATGGCGCATTATCGTGATGCAGAATCCAATTATCAGCAATGTTGGCATGGACACGAAGAACTCGTTTACGAAGTCTTTCTAAAATTTCTTTGTAGAAATATCGGTTAACTGTTTGTCCAGGAGGCACCCGCTCATTATGAACAATTCCCTTGGAATAGAAGAAGCACACAAGCGTGCATTTAACTTTTGACTTTAACATGCGAGCTTTTTTTGGTCTGGGTGATCCCTATGAGCACCATTGCGAACTTTGGCGTTTTGTCTCTGGATCGCATTGAAAAATCCAACCTTCATCACCAGTGATAACACGGCTCAACAAATCTTGATTGATTTCCGTTTGCTCTAACAGATCGGCTGCCACATTTTTCCGTGTTTCTCGCTGTTGTGTTTTTGGGGACCATTTTTGCAAAAATCTTTCTCGTACTAAGATCTTCAGTTAATATTAGACGAACCGTTTCTCGATCGATGTTGAGTTCTTCTGGGATCATTTTCACGGATAATCTTCGATTAGGTCGTACAATTTCACGCACCCTGATCAAGTTGACATCTGTCCGTGAGGTTGATGGTCGTCCACTGGGGTCTTCATCTTCAACATTCGTTCAGCCTTCACTAAAAATTGTATGCCACCGAAAAACTTGAGCTCTTGATATAACCTCCTCTCCAAAAGCCTTCTGAAGCTTACCCTATGTTGTCGTCGCGTTTTCACCCGATTTAACGCAAAAAGAAATGGCATACCGTTGCGCAATGTTTTGGGGTTTCATTTCTGTGACGAGACACACAAACACGTGTTCACTTATTACAGCACAACTCACGACTGAGCAGTTACATCAATCTGCCGCTTGGACTAGAAGTAGCTTATAGACCAAGGTCAAAGATGGTGTGCCTACGCAAGCTGCAGGGTTGCCACATCTTGCAAGGAAAAATCAGTCTCATTACTTTATTGTCGCACCTCGTATATATATATATATATATATATAAAATAATAACTAAACTCTATTGAATAAGGCATATAAACGGGTCGGCTCAGGCGAGCCTCAGACCGGCCCAAGAGCTCCCTTCGCTTACCATTCCCATCTTCAGGACCCTTGTAATATTCGTTACCTCTCATGGTTGTGAGAAAAATTCTGATAAATAATAATTAAGTATCCAGGCTTTATAGAAACCTAAAAAAGAAACTAAATTGCAAAAGATAGAATAATAGTAATTTTAGTAAATAAAGAACAGAGATCTTTAACGGGGATAACTTCACAAATTATTTCTATTGCTATGGTAACAGAAATTAATGTAATTTTAAAAATTATTATTGTTCTCTTCTGTAATTTACAATTTCATCTAAAACGGGCCTAGGGCTTACGGATTATAACTTAAAATCTTCTCTGGAATCACACGAAAGTATCCTAACATTTGGAATGCAAACGGTCGGTTGGTTATTGCGTGGTGCGAGAACATACAGACTTTTGACTATATATATATATATATATATATATATATATGTGTGTGTGTGTGTGATTTAGCGCACCGGACTAGACTAGTACTTAATTCATCGTCTCAAAATCAGTTGTTGAACATCTGATTTTTGAAGTCGAAGATTCTGAGGTTCGAATGATAATAAATGTTTTTTGAACTACCAAGATTTGAATATTAAACAGTGATGGATATCGGTGTACTTTAGTTGCTACGGTTCAATTAACCACACAACTCAGGATTGGTTGGTCTGAGTATATAAAATATTACACCTCATTTACATGTCATACATATAATACTCATCTCACTGGGTCATGAGAAGGGGTTGATCATTATTCACTAGTTGAACTGATTGCAACCTACACATTAGGAATATATATATATATATATATATATATATATATATATATATATACACGCAACACACACACACCCGAAAAAACTACGTATATTTACGTTCTATGAAAAAACTACTGCATTAAAATAAACAAGAACAAAACGAAAATAATGAAATGTATTAGAAATAATGTAGATGGGCCACTGAATATAAAAATAGGAAGAGAAAAGATTATGAAGGTGTAAGAATTCTGTTATTTGAGAATTATAATTACCAAAGATGAACGAAGCAGAAGCGATATAAAATGCCGAATAGTACAACTGAAACGAGCTTTCAGTCAGAAATTAATTAATTTTCTTACATCAAAAATTAATTTAAACATCAGGAAAAGATTTTTGAAAGTATATGTTGGTAGTGTAGCTTTATATGGAAGTGAAACTTGGACGATCGGAATACCTGAGAAGAAAAGATAGAAGATTTTGAAATGTGGTGTTATAGGAGAATGTTACAGGAATCAGATCGGTAGATAAAGTGACAAATGAAGAGGTGTTACGACAAATTGATGAAGAAAGAAGCATTTGAAATAATATAGTTAAAAGAAGAGACAGACTTATAGGTCACATACTAATACAACCTGGAATACTCGCTTTGATATTGGAGGTACAGATAGATGGGCAAAATTGTGCAGACAGGCGACGTTAAAACAAACTGTTAGGGATGTAGGATGTAGGCGGTATACTGAAATGAAACGACTGGCACTATATAGTGAATCTTGGAGAACTGCATCAAACCAGTCAAATGGATGAAGAAAACACACACACACACACAGACAGAGAGAGAGAGAGAGAGAGTGAGAGAGAGAGAGAGAGTGTGTGTGTGTGTGTGTGTGTTTGTTATGAAGTTGTCCCAAGACTTTCATAATCTATTCTATTTATGAAAATAATGGAAAAGCTTGATATAAACATATGTTCTAAAATACTTCGTTTGCGAGTTACATCTAGTAAAAATTTCGCTCGGATAACAGTTGGCCTGGTGAAATGAGGTCATACTGAAATTTTTAGAAAGTTAAATTGTAGAATTAGTGATTTATTATGGTTTTTAACCTACAAAATCAAATAAAAAACGTCCCAGAATCGTATCTGTGATATTTTTTTGAGAAATCTGAGGTGAAGACCAATAAAATTGGGTAAAAATCCAAATTTTCTTTTAGTTTGATGTAATAAAATAACTTTGTTAAATGGGTAATAAACACATAAAATACAGGATAATTCACGGGAACCGGATGAAGTGGGTTGTACTTTCGAAGCGTCATTTAAATGATTATTTTGACAAAAAAATAAACTAACTGCGCTTTTAATTGTTTAATTTTAGTGTAAAAAAAATTTTATATGAATTTTAGATCTATCATAGAAGTCCAAAGGGAAAGCAATATAATATTTCTCCTCCTCTTTCGTTTCATTTTCTTTGCATTATCGATACGCTGATTAATCGTTTTATTCTCCCTTGACTTTTTTCTTTATAATTTTTCTTTAATTTATTTTTTCTCTCTCTTTTTTATACATCCCATCTCTTTTTAGATTTGTCTTTTCTACTACGACAAAATTTCATTGCTTTCCTTAGTATTTCTTATCACTTTTACTATCATTATTCTCTCTCACTCTCTCTCTCTCTCTATCTCTTTCTTTCTCTTTGGTTTTTGTTCTTTCTTATATTTCTCCTTTCCCTTTTTTATATATATATATATTGCTTCGTCAATATCTCCTCAGTCATTGTCATTTACCGTAAAAAAAAAACATTCACATACGGACTTAGTTCTCGCAGCCGTTCACTAATCTAATCTATATACTTTGATAAAAGTTTTTTCGTCCTTAAACGTATTGGATAATTTTGACACAAGTGTTATCCAGTTTTCAATTTCTTCCTTATATTAGCGGCATTTTTCTTGTTGGAATTCTCCCTTTTCTTCTCCCTTTCTCCTTTCATCTCTTTTTTTTTTTTTTGCTCATGTACACACACTAATATAAAAAAAATAAAATAAAAAAAATGTAAATTAATCTTGTTATATTAAAAAAATTTCCTTTAAAGAAATATCTATGAAATATAAAGCGTGTAATTGTGTTAGTGTGCTTAGTTAAAAGAATAAGAGTAAGGGAAATCTTCCAATAATATACACCTGTTACCGGGATTACAAAATAAAAGAAGAAAAATCATTTTTAGAACATTGGCGTTTAGTAATAAGTTATATTCGTAATTAACCGTGACAGGTTGTTAAAAATAGTTCTACTTAACATACTACTGTTAAAAATAGTTTTAATAAACAAGTTCTTCTAAAAATATATATTTTTTTATTTGTCATATTTTTACTTTTCCCTCTATATAGCGATGTAGCAGAGCTATATCTCTAGAAAGAAAAATATTGTAATCGATCCAAATTGGCATATCCGGTTTTCACCGGATATTAACATTTTGATACTAAGTAACCCAAAAAAACCGGAAGGAAATTGTCCGGATATTTTTACATGTATATGTGTGTGCGCGTACGCAAACACACACACACACACACTATGTTATTTATATAATGTTATATGTTATAATTATATAATGTTATTTAAAAAACACATTATGTTATTTGGCATTAAATCATCGTATATCACCAGAACTACTGGACCGATTTTGACCAAACTTTGTCAGATACTTCTATAATTGGGGCATTGATACCATTAAATTTTCATTTTAAAACATCAAGCGGGTGAGAATGTAGAGCAATATCCTTCTCCTCAGTATCACGTGATTTCGCCCAATAAAGGTCATATTTTTCTTAGGTACATTTGTTAACAATTAGAAAATAACAATATTTCCACAAAAAAAAGATTGAAAAATTGCACCACCACCCCAAATTTTTTTTTTATAATCGTCTGCTATGTTGTGACGTTACAGGTGTGCAATAAAATTAATTAATTAATAATATTTTAAGTATTAAAAAGTAATTCGGTCTGGCTGGGTCTTGAATTCGATTGCCCGGAAGTTAGGTGATTAGCTTAACGTGCTAATCGCGATTACATCAGTCTATTGACCACACTTACGAAATTTGTTCTATGTAAGTTGTGAAATTACCTTAATTAAGTTAGTGTCACCCGTCGTCGCTAGTACCGCCATATCCCCGCTAATTAAATACGGTATACGCACGCGCTTTACTTAGAATCATTAAATTAAATAAACGAAAAAATATTACATTTAAATAAGATTATAAATATTTTAAATTGAGTTGTGTGTGTAAGCCGTTCATCAGAAAAAACCCACAGCTGCAGTTTTACAACTGCGTTGTTACTTTTTACTTCCTTGAACGAAGTAAAGGAAGTATTGTGATCGCGAAAAATTTTAGCATTTTCAGATTTCAACGGAAATATCCATTTTAACCATCCATGAATCCATTTTAATTAGATTTGTCGTCTGTAATTACGTACGTATTTGTACATATGTATCACGCATAACTCTAAAACTATTAGCCGAAGGATGTATTTAGGACTGTTGTAACATCTAGTTGTGTACCTCCTCTTTTGGTTTCAATTGACTGGACCAAGTGTCCAAAAAGGCCCAAAATCAAAAAAAAATTGGATTTTGGATTTTTCTTAACTGCAGTAATAATCCCAAATTAAAAGCTTTTCAATGATATACAGTGTTATCATAAAAGAATGGGGCGGTTTTGAACAGGGTTTAAATAAACCCTGAATTAATTAGTTTATTTACATACATTTTTTTGCATAATTATAACGTTTCCAAACATTTCGTTAATGGTTGTCAATGCTTCATTAATCCTGTTTTTTAAGCGGTTTAAGTCGCGAATTTTTTGTGTATAAACAACGCTTTTGATGTACTCCCACAAGAAAATTTCGCAAGGGTCAGGTCTGGTCTCTTTGGAGGCCAAAGTACAGGTCCTTGCCAGCCTATTCATCGATCTCAAATTTTTCGTTCAAAGCATCTGTGATCGATGCATTGAAGTGCGGGGGAGCACCATCTTGTTGGAAATGAAGTCGATGAATGTTTTCGAGTTCATCCGGCTGAGGAAACCAATAATCGGTTAACATGTCAAGATACACAACTCCATTAATTGTTTTTTTCAGAAAAGAAAGAAAAGAAGAAAGGCCCTATTACACGATTTTTCGTCACTCCACACCAAACATTAACTTTAGGCGAATCGCGTTGTTTCTCAATAATTGCGTGTGGATTTTCAGAGCCCCATATTCGTGAATTGTGTCTGTTAACGCATCCATTCACATGGAATGTAGCTTCGTCAGTAAAAATTATATCGTCTAAAAATGATTCGTTTTCACTTATTCTGTCCAACATTTCAACAGCGAAATCGCGACGTTTTACACCATCATCGGGTTTCAATTCCTGCAGTATCTGGATTTTATAAGCGTGTAATTTCAGTTTTTTATGTAAAACTTTGTAAACTGTTGATTTTGGAATACCTTATTCGACGCTTTGACGGGGGATGGACTTCCCAGGACTTCTAATTGCCGATCGTTAAATTAGTTCAACCGTTTCGTCTGGTACACTTGGTCTGCCGGTTGATTTCTGTTTCTTAACCGATCTAGTTTCTTTGAATCGTTTGAACCGATGTGTTATGTTATTTTTGTGTGGTGCATCTCTTCCAAATTCAAGTCGAAACGCACGTTGAACTAAAATTACGGATTTTAATTCGGCCATCAATAAAACACACTTTGCTTTGTCTTTATCCGAGAATATAGTAACTCGCTAATTTCACCGCAACAACAATACAAGAACAGACGTTGTGGTTACAACTGCTGATAAACAAACTTTTGGGTTGGAGGCTATCAGGAATAATAATATAACACCTAGAAATTTCCCTACAATCTTCCTATGAATTACTGAAACCGCACCATTCTTTTATGATAATCCTGTATTATAGTGGTACTTATTTTCATTGGTTCCAGAGTTACAACCAATTAAAATTATAATTAATGAAATATTTGGATCTTACAATGGAAAGACATATCGGTTCAAATCTAACTACATCTCTTTTTTTAACTAAATATATTGATCATTTAAATACATTGATGTTAATAATTAACTTGTGATTGTAAAAAAGATTTTACAGTAAATAATAATTTAATAATAATAAAAAAAATATCAGACGTTATTAATGAAATAAAATTTTATGTACTTTTCATTCAAAAGAATGTGTACATACAATTTAATGAAAGTCATGTGGTTTATACATCAGATTTTTTATTTTATGTTTAACGATAATTCTTAATTAAATTGATCGAATTCAATGATTGTTTTTTTATTATATTTTGGGTATGTTTTACGGTTGTTCTATTTTAAGTTTAACTGAATAACTAAAATTTTAGCTAGATTTCACATGAAAACTACCTATTGCAATGGGTACAGTGAATCGACTTCCAAAAATTTCGACATATCTTCGCGTTTCACACCAACCAGAGCCCAAAACCACCATCATCTCAAAAGTTTATATATATATATACTCCTATATGTTATCTATCTATATATTATATATATATATATATATATATATGTGTGTGTGTGTGTGTATTTTACTTTCTTTTGGCATGATAACTTACGTCATTTTGCGCCAATCACTTTTAAATTGTTCTTTTAAAATAACTCGTCTATAAATCTCGGGCGAATTTGTTAACGGCCAAAATCGGACGATGGAGGTGAAAATGGGAAGGCTTTTTTCGAAAAAAACAAAATATCTCTATAACTTTCTTATTAAGCTAAATATCGAATTTGTTTAAAGTTCATAATATTCTTTGGATAGGGCCTAAAACTTATCTAAGAAATTTTTTTGATATCACCAACCATTGGCCCTGGGGGTCGAAAAAATTGTGTTTCGAAGACAAAAAAAAATCATACATCCCTTAATAGACATATATCGGATCGGTTTAAAGTGGTCGTTGTCCTGTAAACATTACCTAAAAATTTTGTCTGAAACAATTTTTGATATGATCAACCCTTTCAGAGAGGGATGAGCAAAATATAGATGGGATTGTAAGAAAATAGGGCTTGTCGTATGCTAAACATGTGAAAAACCTTTTTTTCACATTGTCGTAATGAGTAAAGTTTAAGTTTTTTCTTAACTTTAAGGTGAAAATCTTTTTTATCCCCTACTTTCTCTTTTTCCTGTTTACAGTAGTAAACAGTAGTAAAAGTGACAATATTCTAGTCATTCCTAAAATGTAGGATAATTCTACTTCTTTCTATTTCCTGTTTAGCCTCCGGTAACTACCTTTCAGATAATTGTTCAGAGGATGAATGAGGATGATATGTATGATACACTCACTTTAACTGACTTTACTAGGACTTGAACACTGGAACTCTCGACTTTCAAATCAGCTGATTTGGGAAGACGCGTTCACAACTAGACAACCCGGTGGGTTATTTTTAAAGAACTTTCTTTCTTTTTCCTGTTTAGCCTCTGGTAACTACCGTTTAGATAATTCTTCAGAGGATGAATGAGGATGATATGTATGAGTGTAAATGAAGTGTAAGTCTTGTACATTCTCAGTTCGACCATTCCTGAGAAGTGTGGTTAATTGAAACCCAACCACCAAAGAACACTGGTATCCACGATCTAGTATTCAAATCCATGTAAAAATAACTGGCTTTACTAGTTTTATCCACTACTTAGCACCAGTCATATATACCTCCGCCTTCCGGCGCGCTGAAAAGAATTTTTTTATATTCTGTTACCTTCAGAATTAAATCCAATTACAAAGTTTGAAAATTTAATGTTGGGTTTTACATTCGAAACACTAATAAAAAAAATATTTCATAATAATGTATAGCAGTAATAATACACAGTAATAAATAATTTGCAAAATTATTACACATTTAATGGCTAGGTCAAATGATATTATTTGTTATAATTATCACGATTTTAAATATTTAAATTTGGTTAAATGTCTTTGATCGAAGTTATTAGCAAGTAGGTTTTTACTAAATAGAAATATTTTGGACAATTAGATGGTTTCAATTCATTGGATAAGTCGTGGAGTAGCCATAGAATTGTCTTCCAGGTCACCAGATCTTTCTCCTCTAGATTATTAGTTTTGGGATTACTTATAATGTATATAAAACAAAACGTACAATATTAAAGTCGTATAATTAAAGAATCTGTACGCATACCACCGTACATGATACACCATGAAAAGTTTTTTATTTATTTAAGATTAGGGGATTTGTCAAGCGCTCTATTTTTTAGCAATTTGTTTAACTAGGAATATTTTTAACAAATCGTCATATTTATTTATAAAGATATAATGACTATTATAATGCCGGATCAAAAGAGAGGAAGCATTTTGAATATTTTTTTTTTTTAATTTATTGTATATGTAATTTAAGGGAGGAAATCATTAAACAAAAAGTTTGATTCAATATGGCAAATCCAAGTTGAGAGAAAAGATTTTAGATACCATAAAATAGTAATTGTTTAACTATGTAGATTTGTGCCCCCCACCGGAAAATTTTGAACTAGTTTCTAGTTTCTTCCTCCTCATATCTCACTATTGAAATACGAAACAGTTTCCTCATTTTAAGTATATATATATATATATATACTTTTTTTATCAAAAGGGTGTAGTCCACTGGTAAGTAATTCAAGTAAAAAAGTGATAGATATGATAAAATTTCAATTTTGATAAATTGTTATTTTAACATAAAATATATATATTTTTTACGTACTATAACATACACACACTATAATAACATATATATGTTATTTTTACATATATATAAGCTAACTGTTTAAGTTTTCGTAAAATTATATATCATAATTGATGTTAACACAAAGATAATAAGAAAAAAATCAACCAAGTAATTAGTTTAGAACGTTATTTTAATTAAAAATATGTTACACAGATAGCGTTCGCTTCAAAAAAATTAAGTCAATCACCATCCATTAAACATAAAAAATTGTTTTGTATGCAATTTTCTTTTAAACAACGTAATCACGTGTAATTTGTACGATTTTTATGAATGGTATACAAAAAAAAAAAATGTATTTTCTGAAACCATTGTTATTATCTTTAACAGAATGTGATATACTCTTATATTGATCGACTGAAAAATTAACTCTATAAAAAATGACGCTGCATAAAACCGACAGTTCTTTGTTTAAATTTAACGATTTAACTCAATTTTTAATGCAGTTATTTAGATAAATTTATAAGTAAGAAAATAAATCTTAAATGTCAGTAAAAATATTAGTATTTAAAGAATAATTGTCAAAATATGTTCTTGAATTTTAAAAGAACGTTGGTACAAACACGCACATAGATTGACGTTCTAATTTATTTATAACGATAAAGTTTTTCTATTTTTTTCATCATTATTTACAGTACTTTAATATTTTTTCAAAGTCGCTTAACTCAAAGGTTAAGATAATTGTTTATTTATCTTGAGGGTTGGATGGTTATTTATAACTATTTATTTTTAAAGCTGTTCTGACGGGTTCAAAATATATATTGTCGCATCTTCGTGGTCCGACCAGGATATTGAAAGACTACCAAATTAAAAATTTCTTATAAATACTTTTTATTACTCTAGACACATATAAACAAAATAAATGAAAATAATAATAAATCTAATAATAATAATAATAGTAATGACAATAACAAAAATATAATTTAGGGAATAATAATACAGTTAAAAGGACAAGATTTATTTAAAGAGAGTTAAATTATAAAATCTAGAGTTATAGTCCAATTTTCTAAAAACGTTATAATAACTCTATAAACTAATATTGCATTAACAAGATATCAATAGAAAAGTCTAAATTCATACAATTTAATATCTGGAAATATTATTACTTTCTCATTTTACAATAGAAGTATTCTAACCCACCGGTCTAATGGTGAACGCGTCTTCCCAAATCAGCTGATTTGGAAGTCGAAAGTTCTAGTAAAGAGCGATATTTTTTAGACGGATATGAATATTAGATCGTGGATACCGGTGTTCTTTGGTGGTTGGGTTTCAATTAACCACACATCTCAGGTATGGTCGAACTGAGAATGTACAAGACTACACTTCATTTACACTCATACATATCATCCTCATTCATCCTCTGAAGTATTATCTGAACGGTAGTTACCGGAGGCTAAACAGGAAAAAGAAAGAAAGTTCTTTAAAAATAACCCACCGGGTTGTCTAGTTGTGAACGCGTCTTCCCAAATCAGCTGATTTGAAAGTCGAGAGTTCCAGTGTTCAAGTCCTAGTAAAGTCAGTTAAAGTGAGTGTATCATACATATCATCCTCATTCATCCTCTGAACAATTATCTGAACGGTAGTTACCGGAGGCTAAACAGGAAATAGAAAGAAGTAGAACTATCCTACATTTTAGGAATGACTAGAATACTGTCACTTTTACTACTGTTTACAAATAACTCACCGAACAACTTCCTGCATTCATCCCCTGCCCATGCTGGAATACTCGTGACGTGCTCTTCACTCGTTCCCACACGCTTTCTGATATCGCCGTCACCGCAACTGCGTTGAACTCAGGCTTGCAAAAATATTCACTGTTATCACTTATTATCACGACTGTGCAAACACTGCCTCGTATAACTACTATTTTTTTTCCGCTGCTCGCTAGCAGTATTTATATCCCCTGGCCTGTAGAACCAGTACCCATCTCATCTCTTTTTTTGTTGAATCGTATTAATTGTCATTGTCTGCGCTGTTACGTTTTTCTATAAATTCTTATTCCGGTCGTGGTCGAACAATTTTTTTTTGGAAGTGTATTCCAAAAAAACAAATTGTTAAACGGACCTCGTTTAACATTTTTAAAGTAATGAAATTTTTATATATAATGATCCTTTCTTAAAGAAATTTACTCAAAAATATTTTTTATTAAAATTTTACTTTTTAACACAGTGATTAATTTATAAATAATTTTTATATATATTTTTTTGTAACGGTAATAACAACTTTTTTGGCGACTTATCGAAAAATTACGGTGTTATTATCGATCGCATGGTGGGATTGGGGGTTAAAATTGAATTTTCTTTACATGTTGAAGGTAAAAGGAGTTTAAAAATACCATTTAGTTAATATAATATTTCCTTTTATATATATTATTTATATACATATACAGACTTAGATATATAATTTATTACCGAAAATCTCATTATTACATCAATTTCATTAAGATTTAGATATGCTGTAGTAGTGTATCTGAACTTGTGCATGTGAGAATTTGATGAACATTGGTTGTGTCGTTCTTCAGTTACGCTCATTTTAAGGTCGATAATACACAAAATAACCACAATTCTTTTAGTCTTTTGGTATTTTTTCGGTCGCAGGAGTTGTTATAGGCGATGAAAATGAATTTTCTTTACGTTTCGAGGTATGAGAATTACGAAAATATTTTCATTAATTTATAATTTTATATATTTACGTTAAAATTTTGTAGCTCAAAAATTTAAAAACTAACATTCAGAAATAAGCTCGAAAATATCTAAAAATATAGATAAATTTCATTGATATTTAGATATGTTGTGTTAGAATATCTGAAGTTCTGCATATAAGGATTTTTATGAACTTTTTTTTTTTGTTTAAACATCGGGACCACCGTTTTGTATTGTTTCAGAAGATGAGATGAATGATTTTGTAGCGTGTGTGAGAATCTCAAGCCTAACCTGGATTCGAACCCGGGACCTCCGGATGATAGGCCGGGACTGTTCAAGGCTATACATACATATCATCATCATTCATCCTCTGAAGTAATACCTAACATTGGTTTCGGAGACTGAACAGAAAAAGAAAATACATCAAACTTCAATTTTAGGTTATGTTGTATTAGTGTTTTTTTCATACACGTTTAAGTAATGAATCACAGTGGTTAGTAAATTTAAACTTGATGCTTGTGTGTAAGGTCTACTCATTATTTTTATTTATTTCAACTAATTACCGTTGTAATAAGAACTGTGCAAGAATTTATTTATTTTTTTATTCCTAATATGTACGTTGAAAAGAAAATAAGCAACCCCTTAACAGAATGAGATGAGGATGTCATTTAAATGAGGCATAGTGTTAGAGACTCAGTCCTGTACATTTCTGAGATGCGTGGTTAATTAAACCGTACACACCAAAGACGAACGTACACGAAAAGATAAAGTAATTCATTAGTTCACCGATTCTAGTTATCAAATATTTTTGGAACGTTTTATCTGTTACATATCCTGTAAGTAATTTTTTTTTTTATCTAATAGTATCCGGTCAGGGCACGCTACTCTCACCGGACCGTCTAGCTAGGGGACTCTGCCCTCTGGACCCTCGACGCACTTCATGTTTGTGATAATTTTAAGTATTGTACAGAATTATTTAAAAAAAAGAAATATTGGTGTATAAAGATTATTTTTCTGAATATTTTTGAGTTTTTATATTTAAAATAGGCTTAAGCAGAAAGTAGATATATAATTTAATATTTTTTAATAGAAATATAATGTTTAACGCTAGCCATATTGATTACTGGGAATTGATTTGGGAACGCCATCTTCTAGGTTTAGCCTTGTTTGTGTTAGTTGCCAGTCCAGCTGCTGCTATTGGTGCAGAGCGGCTAACGTGATGCGTCGGCCGGATGCGCGCCAACGGCTCTCTTCGGCTAAATAAAGAACATTTTTTTTTTACTACTAAATATTAAATAATATTCCCTTTCTTTTATTAATAAAATAAAATAAATAACTAATAATAAGTAAATAAAAACAAAAATAATCTACGCTTAAAAATTAAATTAAATAATCTATAAATTAATTGACAACGGTCTGCTTCTAGCGGGAGAAACTCGATGTGCACGTCCGATCGGCGCACCACCCACCATTGGTCCGAATTGCGCCAATAATAGCTAAAATAAAAATATGAGCACATACAGCCAAAAAACAAATACTAGGAAAAGGCTGACCTGCAGCCTCCCCGAAAATTTTACAGGGTTTATTTTTCATTACACATAATTTTGTTAGAAAAATTTTAAAACTCTGAACTTTATTAGCTGTTCTTGAGTTGAGATTTCTTAACTGCTCTAATACCACTGCACAAATCCAATGCTCTAATCCAATGCACTGCTCTATCCCCAAAACACAAATATATATTATAAATAAATCTTTCAAATAAATAAGTATATAAATCGTTCGCACGAATGAATCATTCGTGCGCTGCGCGCAGTTGCTCGGCACACCACGTGGTCCATTCTGCGCAAATAGCAGCTAAAAATAAATATGAGCAGATATATATAACAAACAAACAAACAATACCATCCTTTTTTATAACGAGGGATGCAAACCAAAATATGAGAATTGAAAATATATATAACATATTACAAAATTTATTATACCTACTAGGGTTATTTTTTTTTCAAGGTCCGATCGGTCACGAAATTAAAACCACAGTAAAAATTAAAAAAATTTTATTTGTAACAAGTACATACATAGTTACGCTATTTTTCTACATAGTCGCCACTCCGATTTAGACATATATCTCGCGTGGTACAAACTTTCCAATACCCTAGTCATAGAATGGACCGCCTGTGTTTTCAGCCATATTTCTACGCTGGTCTGCAGCTCGATGTCTGTGCCAAAATGTTGTCTTCCTAGACAGCGTTTCATCCTACCTTTATTCTTATTTGAATAAGAATAAGCGGAGAGGAATTTTGTCATCAGGCACCACTGTCTTTCTCCATGACAATCTTCGGCCACACACTGCAGCTGTAACAAAGAAGCTCCTGCAGCGTTTTCGTTGAAAGTATTTGATCACCCACCATACAGCACGGACTTGGCTCCATTCGATTTTCATTTGTTTGCTCACATGAAACGTTGGCTAGGAGGACAACATTTTTAGCACAGACATCGATTTTCAGACCAGCGTAGAAACATGGCTGAACATACAGATGGCTCCGTTCTATGACGAGGGTATTGGAAAGTTGGTACCACCCCACGACAAATGTCTAAATCGGAGTGGTGACTATGTAGAGAAATAGCGTAACTATGTATGTACTTGTTACAAATAATTTTTTTTTTATTTTCACTGTGGTTTTAATTTCGTGACCGATCGGACCTTGAAAAAAAAATAACCCTCGTACTCCCACTTATGATTGGTAAAAAACAAAGAATGCGATTGGTTGGTATTTTGTGCTTGATAGTGATAAGAATTACTCTCACCTTATGATTGGTTAAAAAACAACGAATACGATTGGTTGGAATTTCGTTCATGATGATAAAAATTACTCTCACCTTATCATTGGTTAAAAAACAATGAATACGATTGGTTGGAATTTTGTGCCTGATAATGATAAGAATTACTCTCACCTTATGATTGGTTAGAAAACAATGAATACGATTGGTTGGTATTTTGTGAAAAAAAAATAACCCTTGTATAAACTTAAACATTTTCAAAATATCTTGTTATTTAGCAATTTATGAAGATGTAAAAGAAATATTATGGGTAATGGAGAAAAACGGATTTCATTTTCAAATTTAGGGCGCAAAATAGAATAAAATTGACTTATTGACGCTTCCGTTTCGAAATTTTTTCTACTTTGTTGATCACTCATATAAACGATTTAAAGGGAAATGGGATCTAGTAGAAACTTGAAGTTCAGCTGTACAAACAAAAAATAAATATGGATTTGGTACAACCTGATGATGATAGCTTTATTAAAAACATAACTATTACCCTTGTATGCTTACGTTTGTTAGTAAGCTCGTCTTAAAAATTAAAAACGAAAATAGTTTTTTCAGTTTAAAGTATCCGATTACTACAGCAGAATAATATGATATTCAAAAAAATATATTTTCTTAAAAGCTACGAATGAAAAAAGTACTGAAATAATCTTTTATATTAATTTCAGCTTCTAATGTAAATTGATACTCAAAAGATAACAAATTTAAAGTTTCCTTTTCAAAGTAGGTAAAAATTATTGAATGGAGGAAATTTAAACTATTTTTATAAGTTTTACTTGGGGTTATATAAAATTTATGTCAAAAATGTTCTTGAAGTAATTATTTTTTTTAAATAAAATTTACAATTATGAACTGAAATTTTATAAGATATCAGAGATACAAAAATAAATTCTTAACTTTTACCGTTATTTTAAAGAAAACTATTAAGGTTTAAACTTATCGGAAACGTCATAAATATTACTGAGTTTAATTACAGTTAACGGAAGGTTATGTAAAGAGTTGTAGATACTTGGGTGTGAATATTTCCTGAGAATGCAATAACGTGCGTGACCTAACTGCTTTACACGTCGAAAATATTTAACTCCGGAATTCGTTGACTTCGTTTTTAGGTCTAATACATTCCATAGGTAAATGGTCGAAAAAAGTTCAATTTTTGTTTTACTGTTATACTTAGCATTTAAAACTACTTAAAATATTTCTCTAGTTATTCTAAACTTTTTTAACAAATTGCTAATACAATTTTTTTGTAACGCAATTCCTTCTACACCTCTATTTCTGCATGTATGTATTTTATTACGCGGGGAGGCGTATGTTGGTTTATGTAAAACCGTTAGTATATTTGTTATTCTTGATTTTTTTATGTTTCATTGTATGATGTATATATACTCGTGTGTATATGTATATATATTCTTTTGCGTAGTAGGGCGTGTTGTTACTAACAAAAAACATCGATTTGTCATTGTTATTTGTCAAATGTGACAGGTTTAATATACTGATACAAATTTTCTTTACGTAACTGTATTTGTCGAATGCGGGATTAACAAATTTCTGTATGGAGAGTTTTTTTTTTAATTTTATTTTTAGTATATTTTTTTTTAATCTTATTTAAAATATATTTCATTTCAAAAGCGTTTTCAGTTTTTTAACAAAGGCTGTTGTAAGTTTGAATTGTAAACAATACGTGAATGTTTCTTCTTTAAGAAATAATGTATATAAAAAATGAAAATTCAGATTGTTAAATCAATTACAATTTATATAAAATTTTAGTAACAATAATAATATACAATATAATATTTATATACAATTTTGTCAGATATTCCTGAAGATGGAAAAATAACTTCCGAAAGTGCTAGAACATAATAAGGATCTTTCTCGGATTCCCCCTCTAAAAAAAAATACTTAATTTTTTAACCAATGGGCTAAAAATTTATGTATTTTTAATATCCAATAAGAAGTAGGTGGGAATATGTATGTTTCAAAATAGCAGGAAATATAGTAATTAATAATAACCAGGTTGGAAAACTAACCCCATAACAAACTAACATGCTGTTTTAAACATTTTCTATAATAACCTATTAAAAAAATAAACATTATTGCTTATAATTATAGATATAAATATTAAATATAATTAACCAAACTTAACCTACGCTCGCTTCAATCGCTAACCTCCATTAATTAACAGTAATGCTTTGATTATTTTTAAGAATTAATTATAAAACTATTTTTACTTGCTTGTACGAAGTAAACCAAGTATTGTAATCGCGAAAAATTTCGGTTTACAGATTTAAACGGAAATATCCATTTTAACAATCCCTAAATCGATTTTAACTAGTTTCGACGTGAAATCTGCACGTATGTATCTCGCATAAAAACAATTAGCCGTAGGATGTTGAAATTTTGGATTTAGGACTGTTGTAACATCTAGTTGTGCACTTCCCCTTTTGATTGTAATCGACTGGATAAGAAGTATCCAAAAAGCCCAAAACCCAAAAATTTTGGATTTTGGAGTTTTTCTTAACTACAGGAATAAGCCCTCATTGAGAGCTTTTCAACGATATATAAGTGGTACTTATTTTCATTGGTTTCAGAGTAATAACGAAATAAAATTTTAATTAATGAAATTTTTAGATCTTACAAGGGGAAGATCATGATACCAAAAAAAGCAGGGGCAGATAAATGTGAAGAATACAGAACAATTAGTTTAACAAGTCATGCATCAAAAATCTTTACTAGAATTCTATACAGAGGAATTGAGAGGAGAGTGGAAGAAGTGTTAGGAGAAGACCAATTTGGTTTCAGGAAAAGTATAGGGACAAGGGAAGCAATTTTAGGCCTCAGATTAATAGTAGAAGGAAGATTAAAGAAAAACAAACCGACATACTTAGCGTTTATAGACCTAGAAAAGGCATTCGATAACGTAGACTGGAAAAAAAAGTTAAGCATTTTAAAAACATTAGGGTTCAAATACAGAGATAGAACAACAATTGCTAACATGTACAGGAACCAAACAGCAACAGTAACAATTGAAGAACATAAGAAAGAAGCCGAAATAAGAAAGGGAGTCCGACAAGGATGTTCCCCATCTCCGTTACTTTTTAATCTTTACATGGAACTAGCAGTTAATGAAGTTAAAGAACAATTTAGATTCGGAGTAACAGTACAAGGTGAAAAGATAAAGATGCTACGATTTGCTGATGATATAGTAATTCTAGCCGAGACTAAAAAGAATTTAGAAGAAACAATGAACGGCATAGATGAAGTCCTACGCAAGAACTATCGCATGAAAATAAACAAGAACAAAACAAAAGTAATGAAATGTAATAGAAATAACAAAGATGGACCACTGAATGTGAAAATATGAGAAGAAAAGATTATGGAGGTAGAAGATTTTTGTTACTTGGGAAGTATAATTACTAAAGATGGACGAAGCAGGAGCGATATAAAATGCAGAATAGCACAAGCGAAACGAGCCTTCAATAAGAAATATAACTTGTTTACATCAAAAATTAATTTAAATGTCAGGAAAAGATTTTTGAAAGTGTATGTTTGGAGTCTCGCTTTATATGGAAGTGAAACTTGGACGATCGGAGTATCTGAGAAGAAAAGATTAGAAGCTTTTGAAATGTGGTGCTATAGGAGAATGTTAAAAATCAGATGGGTGGATAAAGTGACAAATGAAGAGGTGTTGCGGCAAATAGATGAAGAAAGAAGCATTTGGAAAAATATAGTTAAAAGAAGAGACATACTTATAGGCCACATACTAAGGCATCCTGGAATAGTCGCTTTAATATTGGAAGGACAGGTAGAAGGAAAAAATTGTGTAGGCAGGCCACGTTTGGAATATGTAAAACAAATTGTTAGGGGTGTAGGATGTAGAGGGTATACTGAAATGAAACGACTAGCACTAGATAGGGAATCTTGGAGAGCTGCATCAAACCTGTCAAATGACTGAAGACAAAAAAAAATTTAATTATGGAAATAGATTTACTTTTAAATAACACGTTACTTGTAATAATATATATACACACACGAGGTCAGTAAATAAAATAACGAGACTAGTTTTTTTTTTTTTTGGCAGCCAAAGTGGCAACATTGTAAAGTTACTAATAAGCATATGGTTATATGAACAGCTGATTATTAGATATTAATATTTTTTGTCTTTTTTTGCCATGTGAGACGTAAGGAAAGTTTTCGTGCAACGAGTTTTTGTTGTGCGTTACAAAAATGAGTGATATTATAAGCAACGTTGTGCAATCAAGTATTGTGTTAAACTAGTTGAGAAAGCTACTGAAACCTTTTCAAAATTCAAAAGGGCGTACGGAGATGGCGCTCTGTCAAGAGCCCAAGTTTTTAGGTGGTTTAAAGCATTTTCAAATGGCCGGGAATCATTTGCGGACGATCCACACTCTGGAAGACCGTTAACGTTAAAAAGTTATAAAAATGTTGAGCGAATCAGAGACTTGATACGGTACGACCGACGATTGACTGTCAATATGATTGCAGAACAATTGAATTTCAACCGTACTATAATCCATCAAATTTTTTACAAACAAATTGGACATGAAAAAATTTGTGCTAAATTGGTCCCAAAAAACCTCACTGTTAAGAAAAACAAGAAGGTGGAATTGTGTCGCGATTTTCTAGAGCGAATTGAAACTGATCCAGATTTTCTAAAAAAAATGTTATTACTGGTGATGAATCTTGGATATTTGAGTACGATCCAGAAACAAAACGCCAGAGCAAACTCATCCGTCCCAAAAAAATCCAAAAAGGAGCAAATCAAAACCACACTAATTTGTTTCTTCGATGGTAATGGGATTATCCATAAGGAGTTTTTACCTGCAGAGCAGACTATAAATCAATATGTTTACCGGGAAATTCTTGAAAGACTGCTGAAAAGAGTTGCCCGCGTGAGACCAGCCATCAAAAACAACTGGATGCTGTATCATGACAATGCATGTTGTCATACTGTACTCCCAATTAAGGAGTTTTTTTCAAAGAAAAACATTCCTGTAATTCCTCCACCACCTTATTCATCCGATGTGAATCCCTGCGAATTTTTCCTGTTCCCTAATTTAAAAAACAATTGAAAATTTTTACAGAGATTAATAAATTACAAATAAATCAATATATTTAAATTTAAAAAGATATGTATATGAAGTCGGATTGTAAGATCAACATATTTCATTAATTAAAATTTTATTTGCCTATAACTCTATAACCGATGAAAATAAGTGGTTACGGTGTATGAAAGTGGCATGGTTATTGATACGACACGTGCTCATTTATACCACGTAACTACTTGAACGACGTAAAACAAAATTAATAAATAAACTAATATAAAATGCTGATACGGACACCACAAATAAATATGATGCAATGTGTTGTTCACCACAATGAAATTGTGTAACTGTCCACTTTATTAAAGAATTGTATCTCACTTTCAAATGAAATGTAGTAAAAAAAAAATGTATACGTAATTTAATAAGCGTATAAGGAAGTAATAATGTGTCCACATCAGATTTTTTTTTTTATATGAATAACTGCGTGGTTATTGAAATACTTAAATCTGTATTAATTAGTATATAAATTATAAGAAATGTTTTAATGGTTTGATAAGGGTATGTTTCCCAGTAAATCAAAATTAATGGTAAATACTTTTTTTAATGGAAAACAATTAATGGTATTTATTTTATCACAACGAATGTTGTTTTTTTGGTATTTTAGCTCTTAGGTATATTTCACATGATTATTTTTTTTTTTTTTTGTCTTCAGTCATTTGACTGGTTTGATGCAGCTCTCCAATATTCCCTATCTAGTGCTAGTCGTTTCATTTCAGTATACCCTCTACATCCTACATCCCTAACAATTTGTTTTACATATTCCAAACGTGGCCTGCCTACACAGTTTTTCCCTTCTACCTGTCCTTCCAAAATTAAAGCGACTATTCCAGGATGCCTTAGTATGTGGCCGATAAGTCTGTCTCTTCTTTTAACTATATTTTTCCAAATGCTTCTTTCTTCATCTATTTGCCGCAATACCTCCTCATTTGTCACTTTATCCACCCATCTGATTTTTAACATTCTCCTATAGCACCGCATTTCAAAAGCTTCTAACCTTTTCTTCTCAGATACTCCGATTGTCCAAGTTTCACGTCCATATAAAGCGACACTCCAAACATACACTTTCAAAAATCTTTTCCTGACATTTAAATTAATTTTTGATGTAAACAACTTATATTTCTTACTGAAGGCTCGTTTTATATCGGCATTTTATATCGCTCCTGCTTCGTCCATCTTTAGTAATTCTACTTCCCAAATAACAAAATTCTTCTACCTCCATAATCTTTTCTCCTCCTATTTTCACATTCAGCGGTCCATCTTTGTTATTTCTACTACATTTCATTACTTTTGTTTTGTTCTTGTTTATTTTCATGCGATAGTTCTTGCGTAGGACTTCATCTATGCCGTTCATTGTTTCTTCTAAATCCTTTTTATTCTCGGCTAGAATTACTATATCATCAGCAAATCGTAGCATCTTTATCTTTTCACCTTGTACTGTTACTCCGAATCTAAATTGTTCTTTAACATCATTAACTGCTAGTTCCATGTAAAGATTAAAAAGTAACGGAGATAGAGAACATCCTTGTCGGACTCCCTTTCTTATTATGGCTTCTTTCTTATGTTCTTCAATTGCTACTGTTGCTGTTTGGTTCCTGTACATGTTAGCAATTGTTCTTCTATCTCTGTATTTGAACCCTAATTTTTTTAAAATGCTGAACATTTTATTCCAGTCTACGTTATCGAATGCCTTTTCTAGGTCTATAAACGCCAAGTATGTTGGTTTGTTTTTCTTTAATCTTCCTTCTACTATTAATCTGAGGCCTAAAATTGCTTCCCTTGTCCCTATACTTTTCCTGAAACCAAATTGGTCTTCTCCTAACACTTCCTCCACTCTCCTCTCAATTCTTCTGTATAGAATTCTAGTTAAGATTTTTGATGCATGACTAGTTAAACTAATTGTTCTGTATTCTTCACATTTATCTGTACCCTGATTTCTTTGGTATCATTACTATAACACTTTTTTTGAAGTCTGACGGAAATTCCCCTTTTTCATAAATATTACACACCAGTTTGTATAATCTATCAATCGCCTCCTCCCCTGCACTGCGCAGTAATTCTACTGGTATTCCGTCTATTCCAGGAGCCTTTCTGCCATTTAAATCTTTTAATGCTCTCTTAAATTCAGATCTCAGTATTGTTTCTCCCATTTCATCCTCCTCAACTTCCTCTTCTTCCTCTATAAAACCATTTTCTAGTTCATTTCCTCCATATAACTCTTCAATATATTCCACCCATCTATCGACTTTACCTTTCGTATTATATATTGGTGTACCATCTTTGTTTAACACATTATTAGATTTTAATTTATGTACCCCAAAATTTTCCTTAACTTTCCTGTATGCTCCGTCTATTTTACCAATGTTCATTTCTCTTTCCACTTCTGAACACTTTTCTTTAATCCACTCTTCTTTCGCCAGTTTGCACTTCCTGTTTATAGCATTTCTTAATTGCCGATAGTTCCTTTTACTTTCTTCATCACTAGCATTCTTATATTTTCTACGTTCATCCATCAGCTGCAATATATCGTCTGAAACCCAAGGTTTTCTACCAGTTCTCTTTATTCCGCCTAAGTTCGCTTCTGCTGATTTAAGAATTTCCTTTTTAACATTCTCCCATTCTTCTTCTACATTTTCTATCTTATCTTTTTTACTCAGACCTCTAGCGATGTCCTCCTCAAAAATCTTCTTTACCTCCTCTTCCTCAAGCTTCTCTAAATTCCACCGATTCATCTGACACCTTTTCTTCAGGTTTTTAAACCCCAATCTACATTTCATTATCACCAAATTATGATCGCTATCAATGTCTGCTCCAGGGTAAGTTTTGCAGTCCACGAGTTGATTTCTAAATCTTTGCTTAACCATGATATAATCTATCTGATACCTTGCAGTATCGCCTGGCTTTTTCCAAGTGTATATTCTTCTATTATGATTTTTAAATTGGGTGTTGGCAATTACTAAATTATACTTCGTGCAAAACTCTATAAGTCGGTCCCCTCTTTCATTCCTTTTGCCCAGCCCGTATTCACCCACTATATTTCCTTCCTTGCCTTTTCCAATGCTTGCATTCCAATCTCCAACTATTATTAAATTTTCATCTCCTTTTACGTGTTTAATTGCTTCATCAATCTCTTCGTATACACATTCTACCTCATCATCATCATGGGCGCTTGTAGGCATATAGACATTAATGATTATACACATGTATAATTTTTTTTTTGTTTTTAATTCCAATTTGTTTTATGAATTTTTAAAAGATTGTTTTACTATATGATATAGAAAGATTAGGCTGAAATTTTATTTAAGAGTCATTATTTTCTTGTTTATATATGGAAATTAAACTTGAGTGATTTGGGAAAAAAGGTGATAAGTAATTTTTTTCTGTAGGCAAACGTACATATGAAGAAGATTTTACTTCCGAAAATATTTAGAATATTTGCCCTTAAAAATATATTTTTAATAATTTTATTATGTAATTTATTCCAGAAGAAATTTAATGTAATACTTATTTTTATTTGTGGGGAGATGTTAAACTATTTTCTATGATTAATTATCAAAAATTGACTTGGAAAATTAAAAAATATATACATATTATTAATATGCACATAGGTATTAAATCTATATAAATAAAAAGAAAAATCTTCGTTTGTTCAAATACTTAAATCTACGAAAGTTCACCGATTGCTTTGAAATTTTGAAACACCGTTCGAATTCGCGCGTGTTTTTTTTATATACCTACTATTTACATACCTAAAATGTCTCACACCTGTAACAGGTAAAAACATGCTTTTTGAAGAAAAGCGCTATCTGTTGGACGTAAAAGCAACACACACTATACGAAATATTTTACGATTCCATTTCAGTGTTTACGATATGTGTGTCCGTTATACACGAAAAAACTACTACTGGATCGATTTACGTTCGGGGAAAAAAGGAGAAAAGAAAAAATCGAAAAAGGGAAAAATATATAGGAAAAGGGTAGGGGAAAGGAGGAAAAAGAAAAAGGAAAATAAAGGAAACAGAAATAGAGGAAGGAAAGTGAAACGCAATATGGTAAAAAATGAAATGGGGAACAGGGGAAAAAGAGGAGGAAAAGGAGAAGGGGAAAATAAAAGGTGAGAAAGGAAAGAAGGAAAGGGAAAAGTGAAAAAGGGAGGAAGGAAAAAAGAGAAAGGTTAAATTTTGTGAAATTCCGAAATGTTCATTTTGTTATGTTTTATTGAACTTTCAATTAAGTTCATTTAATCTGTATATAATATATATAACCTCAAATCTAGCAATAGCAAATCATTGCCGGGTCTGCTAGTTACGTATAATAAATAAAAATATCTTGTTTCTATGCCGTACGTTACACAAATAAAAACTTACGAAAACTTAAAGTAAGAACGCGTTTATCCGAACATTTGTCAACCGAATCACTGGAAAATTTAAAAGTAAGAAACTACGTTGGTGTTGTATATTTAAAACATCTTTATTTTTATCATAAGTTTTGTTATAGTCGAAAATATCTGGGTTAAAACGTGTAGCAGAAATAAATATTTGAATTTATAAAAAAAAAAAAATAATTAAATCTATTGGATGTAATAAATATGTTGAAATTAAAAAAAAATTATTCAGTGCTTTTTATAGAACAATTATATTTGTATTTTAAACGTTTATACAATATCGTTTTATTCTGCTCTGTATAGATTATCTTAACAAAATAATTTATGATATTCATTGACTTCAAACTCCATAATGTATTGGTATTTCTCAACTATAAATTTAAGAAAAGTTAACTGATATACAATTTAAACATTTACATTAGTTACTTACGAATAGTTGAAATAATAATTGAAAGTAAGTTCTTGCTTTATTATAAAATAAATATGTTACTTGATCGTAATAAGTTACAATAACGCATATTAACACCCTATTTACATTCACAAACGCGCGCGCGAGAAACACGCACACACATATTAATGACGAAACCTACAAACTTTTAAAAAAAATTCTATAAGCATAATAAGTATTAAACTTACTAAAAATGAGGCTTATCTCTCTCTCTCTCTCACTCCCCCCCCCCCTCTCTCTCTCTCTATAATATCTATATCTATAATATGGGGCTCTGAAAACCCACACGCAATTATTGAGAAACAACGCGATTCGCTTAAAGTTAATGTTTGGTGCGGTGTGATGAAAAATCGTGTAATAGGGCCTTTCTTCTTTGCTGAAAAAACAATTAATGGAGTCGCGTATCTTGACATGTTAACCGATTATTGTTTTCCTCAGCCGGATGAACTCGAAAACATTCATCGACATCATTTCCAACAAGATGGTGCTCCCCCGCACTTCAATGCATCGGTCACGGACGCTATGAACGAAAAATTTGGAGATCGATGGATAGGCCGGCAAGGACCCTACTTTGGTCTCCAAGGAGTCCAAACCTGACACCTTGCGATTTTTTCTTGTGGGGGTACATCAAAAGCGTTGTTTATACAAAAAAAATTCGCGACCTAAACCGCTTAAAAAACAGGATTAATGAAGCAATGACAACCATTAACGAAGAAATGTTAACTAATGTTTGTAGAGAAGTTTAGTATCGTTTGGACATTTGTCGAGTGACTAAGAGGGCAGATATTGAAATTTATTAATTATGTAAAAAAATGTTTGAGACGACAAATTTGAAAAATAAAAAAACATAAACTGTAAGTAATTCTGTTTTAATTTAATCCATGTTCAAAACCGCACCATTCTTTTATGATAACTCTGTATTTTAAGGACACTCTTAAATTTGTAATCCTAACTTTTACAGATATTAAAGCTATTGAAGCTTACAAACTACGCTTCCTTGCCGACTTCGTGATCGAAACATTACAGCATGATGATGAATACTTTGTTAATCGTGTTTTATTAACTGATGAATAAACATTTCATCTAAAGTATAAACATTTAATGTACATATATGGGTGTCATAAAATCACCATGAATTCAATTTTTCAGGTCAGAAACAATGAGAAATCACTAATTTTTCTCCTTAATTATATCTTAAAAATTTCACTACGATTTCATTTCACCGGAGTATCTGAAATCTGAGCGAAATCTTTCACTAGACGTAACTTGCAAACAAAGGATTTTAGGAACTTTTTCTATTATTTTTTACACGAATATAAAGTAAGGTTATGAAAGTCCCTGGAGAATTTCGTGATGTATTCTGTATATAGCTGGAAAAATGCTTCTTTAAAGTTTTCATAAACTCGTTTTTTTCAATGAACTTTAAATCTGTCTTTAAAAAAATGTAAATTCATTTACAGAAAGTGTAAAAAGATGTAAAAGTCAGAGAAATGGATTAATAAAGCCACTGGATATTAAAAATAATCTAAGGAAATTTTCTCCGTAAGGTTTATTGATTCTAAATTTAATGGTCAACATATATATATATATATATATATATATATATATATATATATATATATATATATATATATATATATATAAAATTCATGAAAGAATTATACAATTACTTTTATCATATTTATTTATAAATGTGTTCCAGTTGAAAAGACTTCCTTCACCTACTCCATTTTCTTTAACTAAATATGTGACGTGAAAAGGATATTGCGATAACCAACCTATAAGTAGTATATGATAAAGATACCTAAAGTGTTTTGGAGTAGGCGTTAAGGACGCGTTATCGAGTTTAACCATACCTCGGCCAATATCACCTTACCACCTCAAGTCAAGTGAAGTAGCTATAACCAAACTCTTCGCTTTCTTTACACCCAAGTTATTTTTTTCTTCTTAAAAAAAAAAAATCGTTGGATCGTTGCACAGAAAACGATTTATTATAAGTTTCAAGGCAGGAAGCCTTCATATACAATAAATAAACTGCTTCACTACAGCATTTTGCCTCAATCTTTCAAAACTGATTTTGCCTTACAGTCACTTATTTATTCGTCTCTTTAACTTAGGTTATAAGCTTATAACATTATCTGTATGGTGTTTTTGCACACTTTTTTCTTTATTAGATTTTTTTTATATCACATACTACCTTTTTTTCCACTTACATAAACACAGGCGCGTATACATACATACACAAAAAAACATACGCATTCACTTGTAATAATGTAGATAAATTAAGTTTCCTCATTCTTTCACCAATCATTTTCGAAACATTTAAGCTTGTAATAATTTTGTTTTTTTTTTTTTTTTAAATCATATTAATGAATACTATCTACTTTAACAAGATTTTAAATCGAAAATTTCTCAGCGCATTGTAATGTTTAAAAAAAAAGACATTTTCTAAAAAGGAAATTTTTCTATTTCTGTTTTATTTATTTCGTTTTCTAGGGTATATTCAACCTACATATTTTTACTATGTAGTAAAAATTCTACTAAAGGCAGTTACTTTTATACGCATTTGAATATGATCGTGGATTAACTACACGTCTCAGAAATGGTTGACCTGAGACTGTACAAGACTATATGTCATTTAAATTCATCCTCTGGAGTAATCCTGACGTGTTTCTGGAAGCTAAACAGAAAAAAAAAAGTTGCCGCCAAGATTAGACAATGATATTAAATTTAGTTTTCTAAATTTAAATACATAATAACTTTCTGAAGAGTTGATATCGATATAGAATTTCATTTCTCAAACCATCTAAACCTTGTTAAATATGTAAATAGACATTCCTTTTAATTTTATTACCAAAATAATCTCTTTTGAGGTATATTACAATAATAAAAATTTTACTTTTATAGGTAACGGGTTTAAGTATAATAAATTACACAATAGATGTTTGAAGAAGTCGATATTGACAAATATAATAATCGATATAGGCAACGGCATTAAATCCGCTAAAAGCAGTTCTAGATTATTTACTTATAAGTTTTTTATTTAATATTCTTTTTTTTTGCATGATGATATTGCCACATAAGTTTGAAGCTTGTGGATAGAATATCGAAATGGAATTTTATAGCGTATCGAAAAATTGCATGCATGACCGGGATTCGAACCCGGGACCTCCGGAAAAGAGACGCGACCATATATAGTTGTTAGATTAGTGAGTTTGAATTGTTGTAAACAATTCCAGGGTTAAAAGAAAGATTCAGTTAGAATTTCGTAATGATTGGTTCAATATTTTCGCAGTTGTCGGGAACAAACGCAAAATAAATTTTCTTTTTATACAATAGTAAGATAAAAAGAATGATTAAATTATAAGTAGTTTTTTAAAACTTTAAAAAATTATTTAAAATATTCCTTTAATTATAAAATAATTTAAATAATTACGTGATTATAAATTTTAATTTTACACAGGAAAATTAGTTTAATTTTTAATGCGAATAAAATGTTTGAAGAGTTAATTGTCGTTATTTTCAGTTTTATTAACATAAATTAAATTCCAAAAGTTGAAAAAAAATAATTTTGTTTTTTACGACACAAAAAAAAACTTTTGTAACAATTTAAAAAAAAATGCTTTTAGTAATTAATATATAAAATTAATTAACTCGATTATTTTGAATTTGAATTAAACATTCAGTGAATAAAATTTATATATAATTTCTCATTACTGTAAATAAAAAAAAATAAAAAAATAAATTGAATATTTCAGTAATTTCTTTGTATAAAATTTGTTTATTGTGATAAATGTTCATGTGAATCTACAGTTGTTTACATTAAATTTTTATTATAGCACACTTTCGCTAATTAAAATACAGAGTGTCCCATATAAAACGCAACCCATCAATCACTCGTTCATGAAATTTCAAAAGTCAAGCTTACTCCCCTACTCGTTACTGAAATGGACTCGTCCAACATATGAACATCGCGGTGACGCAGTAGAACACTACCGATAGTAACAACAATGCAATCATAACGTTCAGTGTTTTGCTAGTGACAAGATGGTGTTTTCGCTAGATGAACGTGTTTTCACTGTTGAGTTGTACTTCAGTACGAAATAAGTGGTTGCAGTGCAAGATTTGTTTCGCAATAAGTACCCAGATATACCAGCTCCTAACAAAACATCAGTATTAAGGTTAGTCGCAAAGTTTAGAGAGAGACTGGTTCTATTAATAACAAGGAACACAAAAGATCTGCGTCAGTGTTGAATACAGATAGGGTCGGTGAAATCAAAGACCGATTACTCGCCTCGCCAAATAAATCGATCAGACGTTTGTCTGCTGAAATTAATTTGTCTAAATCAACTGTTCATCAGGCGACCAAACGATTACTATTACGACCATATAACATTCAAACGGTTCATCGACTTCTTGAGCCCGACAAAAAATAACGGCTACAATATTGTCAACGGTTCCTTCGATTTCTGCGTGAGGAAATTAATGTTACGGATTCGTTATTTATCACAGATGAAGCACGGTTTCATTCGGATGGCTACGTAAACAGCAAAACCGTAGAATTTGGAGCGCTGAAAATCCCCACGTTTATCACGAAAAACAATTACACCCGCAGAAGTCGGGCGTGTGGTGCGCGATATCGCGGAAGAAAATAATCGGTCCTATTTTTTTCGAGTACACCATTAATGCAGAACGATATCAGGATATTTTATTTCAGTTCATCGCACTCTTGGAAGAGGAAGACAGACCCTGCCGGCTACAACATGACAGTGCGACATCGCACTACGTAGATTCAACTTCTGATTTCGTCGAGTAATTCTTTGGTAATCGTGTTATCGGTCGAGGCTTGTGGCCACTAAGATCTCCAGATTTGACTGCGGCGGATTTTTTTCTAAGGGGTTGCCTCAAAGAAAAAGCCTACAGCAACAAACCACAAACACTTGAACGATTGAAAATCAATATTGAACAAGCTGTATTAAATATCCAGCCACAAACTTTGAAAAAAGTTGCAAGAAACGCTGTAAAAAGAATTGAAGCTTGTATTTAAGAATATGGCGGCCACTTCCAACAATTACTCTAAATGTAAGGTAATGGATGGTAATAATAAAAATTACATTTACATTTACACATGCCTTTTTATTATTTCAATACCTACCAATATAAGGTTGGGTTGCGTTTTATATGGAACACTCTATTACACCTGCACTATTAATCTCCACTCTTAATTTACCACCGTACAGAGTGATGTTTGCAAAAGTAATGGTGGAATATTGTATTATCGCCCGACCTGGAATAAATAAGTTCTATAACTGTATTTTAATCTGAAATCTGAAGTAAAAGTCAAACTACTAGTGTCGAAAAACACACTATTTTATATTTGCCATAATATAATTTTTTTAAATGAGTAATAGACAAATAAAGATTTTAAACAGAACTTGTTGAAAATTTAATTCTCAATAAAATGGTATGAATATAGACTATAGAAATTGAATACAAAAATAGAAATTTTGAAGTTTTGATTATTTTTATAAACGCATCAAATTGTAGCTGATTTAATTAAGTGTTAAACGAAACAAAATTTTCATTTTGGTCGGTTGGTTCTCACCCGATGCTGTTGCAAATAGGCAGACAGAACCGCCACACACTTTGGAATTTTTATATTAGATTTCTGATTTTTTAAATTACGATAAGAAGTTTCTATTTAAAAATTAAAATCAGTGCAATAAAATATTAAAAATAGTTTACGTTAAGTAATAAAAGAAAACTTTTTCAATTAATATTAAATTTTTAAAAGAATAGTTTTTCCTTTCCCCCTCAAAGAAAAAAAAAACTTTAATAGTCTAATAATATTTTTAAATATTTGAATACTCTAATATGTAACATGAATTATAAGTAACTAATGTATTTTAACTTTTCTAAGTTTCTATACGAAGTGTAGACCAGACAAAGCCACGACTATGAGATAAAATGTAAGGTTATAAAGTTCTAAAATCAGGTCATCCCTATTTTCTTTCTCAAGCACAACATTTTCCCTCTTTACTTTTCACTTCCGTTGTCATTTGACAGTTGTCTTATACTTTTGACCCCTACCCATTATCACACTAATCTCTTCTGTGTGAATGTGAGTAGATATAGGTTAGTTATAATAGTGGAAGTACTGCTAGGTGGGGGTACTGTCTTTGACTTATTACTTCCCCTACTTTTGTTTATTCGTTAAAAATACAAACAATAAGTTTTTTAATTTTTTTTAATTAAAAAAACTAATGAAATCTCATTTAAAAAGAGAATGAAATTTAAAAATTAGCGAAGTATAGATAGTTTTTCAATCTAAGTGCAAAGTAAGCCACAATAAACTTTATTTTATGGCCATCTCTATAACTACTTTAAATTAAACTTCTTTCCACTGATTTACACCTTTTTAGTATTAGAAAACTATGAAATTTTTTTTATAACTATTTGATAGTTTTATATCGTTTTGTATTACAATATCGATTTCTAGGAAATATCTTTCTTTATGTAGAAAACTAATTATTCCTTTTACAATAAATAATATGTTAAAAATTAATTTAAAAGAATTATGAAGACTTCCTCATATTGCCATAGTTGATTAAATTTTTACTAAATTATGCTAGCATATTTACTGAAAAAGAAAAAATATTGTTTAATTAATTTAAAAGAAAAATAAACAGATAATATTTCTTTGTTATTTGGTATGTAGCAGGTGTCATAGTACGTTTCATAAATTTAAATTGTATGTTTGCTACCGAATTCAAAATATTATCAATATTAAAACCATTATTCTTTTTTATTAATTTTAATAATATCACCTGATCTCTTTCCATTTTTTTTTTTTTGTTACTACCACATTAAAATGATTTCAATAAATAATTTGCATTTATTGAATTTAAATATATTTTAATAAATTTATAATTATTGTTTAATTAAATCTATTTTAATAATTTTTATTAATATTTTCTAAATAATTCAATTTATTTGCTTAAATATTGTTCCATCAATCTTCTTATAATTAAATTCTCTACAATTTATGTTTAAAAAATGTATGATTATTGCCAATTTAACAACGTTACTGTACGTCAAACGTAAAAAAATATGTTTTTTGACCCTATTTTTGGCGTTTTACATCGTATATCTTAGAAACTAAGAGAGATACAGTTCTAGGACCTATTATTTTCGATTTCCCAGCTCAAAAACCATAAGAAACAATTGAATTTGCCCCTTAATTGACTTTCCCAGAATTTCAGAAAGCCTTAATTTATCCGGAGGAACTGAAATTCGGGCGAAATCTTTCACTCTGTATAACTCGTTAACGAAGCGTTTTCGGACATATATTTATATGAACTTTTTTCTTATTTTTAGCCTCTAGAATGTGTTTTCAAAATATTGCCCTATCCTCCTGAATCACTCTGTATAAACAGACTTTTGTCATATATAATTTACCTTATTTTGAAGTAATTTCTATTATATAGATTATTTTTAGTATTTATTCAGGTGTAATAAAAAAAAAATCGAGAAAGGTGTCGCACAAGGATCTATACTTCGGCCCATTCTGTTTTCAACTTCAGACTTCTCTGTTATTTGGAATGTATAATAGCTGACGAAACTGTCATTATCTCATAGCATCATTCTTTGTATATAAACATCTACTTTAAATTTTTAACACAATTTTCAGTCAAAAAGAAAAAAAATGGCTTGAAAACTGGAAAAATGATGATTAATCCGATAAATTAGTACATGGCATATATTATGTTGAGAGAAGAGGTGGTTCCATTGTTATTTTTAATTATTACAACACGTTTATTCCACAATATACTAGAGTTCATAATTTCAGGTTTCAAGTGGAAAATGGCTTACCTCGTATCAAAAAAAGTAAAGCATCTTATCATGAACAAAACACTTGTAAAAAACTTCTAATTTCATTTATTACAAACAAAACACACAACATAAATATTCTTGCTATACAAATCTATACGTAAAAGGAGATGAAAATTTAATAATAGTTGGAGATTGGAATGCAAGCATTGGAAAAGGCAAGGAAGGAAATATAGAGGGGTGAATACGGGCTGGGCAAAAGGAATGAAAGAGGGGACCGACTTATAGATTTTTGCACGAAGTATAATTTAGTAATTGCCAACACCCACATTAAAAATCATAATAGAAGAATATACACTTGGAAAAAGCCAGGCGATACTGCAAGGTATCAGAGATTATATCATGGTTAAGCAAAGATTTAGAAATCAACTCGTGGACTGCAAAACTTACCCTGGAGCAGACATTGATAGCGACCATAATTTGGTGATAATGAAATGTAGATTGGGGTTTAAAAACCTGAAGAAAAAAAGGTGTCAGATGAATCGGTGGAATTTAGAGAAGCTTGAGGAAGAGGAGGTAAAGAAGATTTTTGAGGAGGACATCGCAAGAAGTCTGAGTAAAAAAGATAAGGTAGAAAATGTAGAAGAAGAATGGGAGAATGTTAAAAAGGAAATTCTTAAATCAGCAGAAGCAAACATAGGCGAAATAAAGAGAACTGGTAGAAAACCTTGGGTTTCAGACGATATATTGCAGCTGATGGATGAACGTAGAAAATATAAGAATGCTAGTGATGAAAAAAGTAAAAGGAACTATCGGCAATTAAGAAATGCTATAAACAGGAAGTGCAAACTGGCGAAAGAAGAGTGGATTAAAGAAAAGTGTTCAGAAGTGGAAACAGAAATGAACATTGGTAAAATAGACGGAACTTTCCAAATGCTTCTTTCTTCATCTATTTGCCGCAATACCTCTTCATTTGTCACTTTATCCACCCATCTGATTTTTAACATTCTCCTATAGCACCAAATTTCAAAAGCTTCTAATCTTTTCTTCTCAGATACTCCGATCGTCCAAGTTTCACTTCCATATAAAGCGACACTCCAAACATATACTTTCAAAAATCTTTTCCTGACATTTAAATTAATTTTTGATGTAAACAAATTATATTTCTTACTGAAGGCTCGTTTAGGTTGTGCTATTCGGCATTTTATATCGCTCCTGCTTCGTATATCTTTAGTAATTCTACCTCCAAAATAACAAAATTCTTCTACCTCCATAATCTTTTCTCTTCCTATTTTCACATTCAGTGGTCCATCTTTGTTATTTCTACTACATTTCATTACTTTTGTTTTCTTCCTGTTTATTTTCATGCGATAGTTCTTGCGTAGGAAAAAATAATATTTTTTTTATAATTATTATTTAACTATTTTATTTAACGACCACTGGTACACAGGTGACCGTTAAAAACCCAGGTTTCTCGCGGTTGCGGGTATGATGCAAAAAATAGATAAAAACAATCTTTGATGCGGGTTATAAATCGTGCTAAAATTTAAGCTCAATCGGTGCAGAACATTTTGAGTTTTTGAACCGTACACAAACGAACTTAACATTTTTATATATATAAAGATTATTGTTAATTGAATTAAAGAAGGAACAAAAAAAAAAGAAAGTAAAATATCTCAGTTCGTTCCTTAGATATAAATTTTCCTTTAGAAATCACAAAATACACAAAAGGACAGAGGTAAATTAAATACGATAGAGCAGCTATCCACATGAATATTTTTATACATTTTGATGTCCTATATCTAGTCCTTAAAGTATAACACTTTTCGGGAAAACTTAAATAAGTCAAATTTAATTTACATTTATCAGTATAAGAACAGGAAAGATTCATTCTGTAAATTTAATTTGAAACTCACGTAGAATGTATTTGGAACTCATTTAAATAGATAAATAGGTAAAAAAATGAAATAGTAATGGTGAACTACCTAATGGATGTCTCTATAATGCTAAAACCATGTGAATAACAAAATGTTACGTGGTTAACGACCGGCATACTACATCTAACTCATACAAATGCATAAAGTCCCCACTCCATTCCTTATCCTAACAGCCTTTTCACTATTTTGCTATTTCATACGTCAAACATCTGTTTTAATGACAAAATAAATTACCACTGAACTTTGTCTTTACTGAATACTGTTACAAATAGAATTACAGCATAAATTTTTATCTGATTTCAATTATGTAATATATATATATATGTACATTAACAAATGTAAAAAACAAACTATGTTTCATTAGACGTATTCATACGTTTTCGTATACTAATAAATACAGGGTTATCATAAAAGAATGCTGCGGTTTTGAACATGGTTTAAATTATAACAGAATTACTTACAGTTTATGTTTTTTGTTTTTCAAATTTGTCGTCTCAAACATTTTTTTACATAATTAATAAATTTCAATATGTGCGCCCTTAATCGCTCGACAAATGTCCAAACGATACTCAACTTCTCTCCAAACATTAGTTAACATTTTGCGTTAACGGTTGTCATTGCTTCATTAATCCTGTTTGTTAAGCGATTTAGGTCACGAATCTTTTGTGTATAAACAACGCTTTTTATGTAGCCCCACAAGAAAAAATCGTAAGGTGTCAGGTCTGGACTCCTTGGAGACCAAAGTATGGGTCCGCAAGGACCCATACTTTGCCTATCCATCGATCTCCAAATTTTTCGTTCAAAGCGTCCGTGACCGATGCATAGAAGTGCGGGAGAACATCATCTTGTTGAAAATGAAGTCGATGAATGTGTTCCAGTTCATCCGGCTGAGGAAATCAATAATCGGTTAACATGTCAAGATACATGACTACATTAATTGTTTTTTTCAGCAAAGAAAAAAGGCCCTATTACACGATTTTTCATCACACCACACCAAACATTAACTTTAGGCGAATCGCGTTGTTTCTCAATAATTGCGTGTGGGTTTTCAGAGCCCAATATTCGTGAATTGTGTCTGTTAACGCATCCATTCCCGTGGAATGTAACTTCGTCTGTAAAAATGACATCATCTAAAAATGATTCGTTTTCACTTATTCTGTCTAACATTTCAACAGCGAAATCGTAATCGTTTTACACCATCATCGGGTTTCAATTCCTGCAGTATCTGGATTTTATAAGCGTGTAATTTCAGTTTTTTATTTAAAACTTTGTGAACTGATGATTTTGGAATACCTAATTCGACGCTTCGACGGGGGATGGACTTCCCAGGACTTCTAATTGCCGATCGTCTAATCATTTCAACCGTTTCGTCTGGTACACTTGGTCTGCCGGTTGATTTCCGTTTCTTAACCGATCCGGTTTCTTCGAATCGTTTGAACCGACGTGTTATGTTATTTTTATGTGGTGGATCTCTTCCGAATTTACGTCGAAATGCACGTTGAACTAAAATTACGGATTTTAATTCGGCCATCAATAAAACACACTTTGCTTTGTCTTTATCCGAGAACATAGTAACTCGCTAAACTCACTGCAACAACAATACAAGAACTGACGTTGTGATTACAACTGCTGATAAACAAACTTTTGGGTTGGAGGATTTCAGGGATACCAATATAACATCTAGAAATTTCCCTACAATATTCCTATGAATTACTGAAACCGCACCATTCTTTTATGATAACCCTGTATATATATATATATATATATATATATATATATATATATATATTTTTTATTTAATACAAAATTAGTAAGATAAAGTTGGTTTATGTTCTTCGGGATTTATACAGATTTATGGAAATTTTATTTTTATTTAAAAATTAAAACGTAATCTTTAACAGCTTTGTAAAAAAAATAAATTAACTTAAAAAAAGAAGAATAAAATATACTAATTTCGTTTTAAAATGAACAGCTTTTTTATATAAAAAAAAAGTTGTGAAAATGTAGTTTTACAATATATAAATAAATATTTCTAATTTTTGTTTGATTTTGTAGGATTTATGTTTTAAGTTCATTTTAATTTAGGTTTTCTTTATTAATATTATTTTTTATTTTTTTTTTTTACATATGGTTTTTTAATCAACTCAGCCTTGATTGATTTAATTAATAAAGATTTTTGTATTCTCTTTTAAAAATTTATTTTCTATATACCCGTATTTGATACGTCCTGCGTAATTGATTACGATAATATTTAAAAAAGATAGAAAATTTCGGGAAATAAACTATATTCAGTGATAAATATCATTTAATATACTTTAAACTTGTATATTTTTCTACTTTTTATAATTTTAATAAATTACCTAAATCTTTTCTTTCTTTTTCCTGTTTACCCTCCGGTAACTACCGTTTAGATAATACTTCAGAGGATGAATGAGGATGATATGTATGAGTATGAATGAAGTGTAGTCTTGTACATTCTCAGTTCGACCATACCTGAGATGTGTGGTTAATTGAAACCCAACCACCAAAGAACATCGGTATCCACGATCTAGTATTCAAGTCCGTTTAAAAATAACTGGCTTTACTTGGACTTGAACGCTGGAACTCTCGACTTCCAAATCAGCTGATTTGGGAAGACGCGTTCACCACTAGACCAACCCGGTGGGTTTAAATTACCTAAATCTGGATACTTTAATCATCACTCAATTTAGATTTGTGATAAGTTTCTTTTGTCTTCAAATCTGTCTTGAAAACTTTTCATTTCCAATCTTTCAGTCAACTTGATTTTCAATATTTTACAGTAGTTAAGAATTAAAGTTATTTTATTTTTTCTTATTGTCTTTTTTTATTATATACATTTACACTATACTTCTCGGCGCTGTAGGACCTTTGGCTCCATCAAAAGGAGCCGTTTTTCTCCATCCTCTAACACCAAATCAATCTCCACATCCTCATTCCATCGCTTTTATGGTCACCTCTACCATCTACGCTCTCCAGGATTTCCTCTATAAATCCCTTCACATCCCTTTTTTTCTGTTTAGCCTCCATAACCTGTATGCTAGTAAAAATAGAAATTTACTTCGTCAGTTATTTTTCTTGATTCCTTACAATAAAAAGGAATAATACAATCTTATTATTCCTTTCTAGTATGTATCCCACTAATACCGAAAAACAAATTTATGATTTGATTATAAAATTATTAACTGTAAGAGAACGAGTTAAATTCCACTGATATCTTACATTATTTTTTTTTTAATTGTGTCAAAACAAAGAAATTATAAAACAGCTCAGTCATTCCCCTTCCTGAAAAACCAACAACTTGGGGTGTTATATTGAATTATTTATGAGAGGAGATCGAATCTCGCCCCAAGTACAGCGCGTTTGTTTATCCATGCTGTTTTGTAATAATATCTTCTAAGACTGGGTTCTACTACAATATATATAAAGTACATTATTAGAGAGGAAGAGTCAGAAAGAGTTAAGAGAGAGAGAGAGTAAGATGAATTTATAACATTCAATCATCAGGAGATGAGTCAGTGATAAGTCGTTTGATATTGAATAGTCGTACGTAATAGCTACGTGGTATGTATAGTAGTAAATGGAACCTCTTATTATATGCAGGGTAAAATTAATACAAATAGATAGAGAAAGGTTATTCAGGTCGGTTTGGATGTAATTGGTTGTTTTGAAGAGAGAAAAGAGAGAGTGAGAGAGAGAGAGTGTGGGTGAGAGAGAGAGCAAAGGATGGCGAGACTTGTAATAGTTATAACTTCAAAGGTGCTTTATCAATATTTTGTGCCTGGTTCTAATGTTATTCTCTTTATAATTTCTAAAGATTAATATATATATATATATATAATATGATAGAAGGTTATTTGATTTGTTGGTATGATTGAATTGATTCATCAATAAAAATTTTACAGTTCTTAAAAAAAAATTAAATAAAAAAAATCCCTTTCGGCACGCAGAAGACGGAGATAAAGTTCACCGGTGCTAAGTAGGCGATACAAATTTTTCCACCTTAAAGTTAAGAAAAACATCAAATTTACTCAATACGACACAATGGTTGCATGTAAAAAAAGTTTTACATGTTTAGCATACGACAAACCCCATATTACAATTCCAGCAACGGTTTTGGTCATCCCTTGCCGTAAGGGCTGGTCATATCAAAAAGTTGTTACAGACAAAAGTATTAGGTATCTCCTAATTAGATATGCCAGACTCCGTGACGCTAGTGGTCGTGTCTCGGCCTTTGATTCAAAGGTTCCGGGTTTGAATCTTGGTTAGGCATGGCATTTTTACACGCAAGAAATCATTCATCTCATCCTCTGAAGCATTACCTAACGGTGGTTCTGAGGTTAAAAAAAGAAAGGATCCGCTATAGAATATCTAAGACAAAAGTTCATATAAACGTAGGTCAAAAAATAGTTCGTTAGTGAGCTACATCTCGTGAAACATTTAGCTCTGTTTTCTGCTTCCTGTGGGAAATTAAACCGTACTAAAATGCTTTGGGTACAAATTGAAGGATGAATTTGAAGTTTCCTTATGGTTTTTGATTGAAAAAATTGAATAAAAATGAACCTAGATCTTAATTAAGAAAAGCATGGTATAAAAATATAATACAGAGAATATATTTTTTTAGGTTATTCCTTAGTTTACCAAATAAAAATGAAAATTTCTAATTAAATTTGTAGAGAATTTAATTCTGAGAAAATTGAATAAAATAATGTTTATTAAAATTAAACACATATTTCAGAAGTTCGACTTTAATTGGAAACAAAATATATTAATTGGATAGGATAATTTTCCCGGTATTCACGCACAGCAGCCAATCTACATTTCTATTTACTTTTCCATAAATTAACAACATGTCCGTCAACTTTCCAAATGAAAACAGATTTGTGGTATCACATTGACCGAACATTAACTTCACAAATACCATTCAAATGAATATTTATATGTTAGACATTAAACTTAGTTGTTGATCAATTGTTATTACCAACCTATGAAAAGATAACATTTTTTAAAATGTTTTATAAGGATGTCCTTTAAATTTATTTTATAATTTTTAGCATTTGTATATAAATTATTCTGTTTAAAATCGTACCATTTTCCCGATATAATTTGTGTTTTATTATTTCTAATTAAATTGGAACTTCTAAATTTGTTTTTGATTTTAATAGATTTTTTTTTTTTTTAATACTTTTATTTATAATCGCATCAACTAAAATCATTAGCGACTTTCCAGTGTAATGTAACTGTACCGGTAAATTAGTAGTCTTGAACAAGCTCAGATCGATTATTCCTGAGACGTATTGTTAATTTAAACCCAACCACCAAAGAACACCGGCATCCACGATCTAGTTTTCAAATCCAAATAAAAGTAACTTTCTTTATTAGGATTTTTTTTTTTGTTTTTTTGTTTAACCTCCGGGGCCGCAGTTAAGCATTACTATACAGACGATGAGATGAATGATTTGTAGCGTGTGTGAAAAATGCCATGCATGACCGGGATTCGAACCCGGGACCTCCGGGTGAAAGGCCGAGACACTACCACTCGCGCCACGGAGGCCGGCTCTTTATTAGGATTTGAACCTGAGAATTTATACTTCGAAATCAGCTGATTTACGATGACGAGTTTATCACTAGAACAACCTGGTGAGTTAAATAGATGTTATTTATATCAAATTATCAGGATTACTCTGCAAAGTTAATTAGAAATTTTATTTAGTTTTGGTATATTAAAAATGTTATTTTACTCCAATAAAAACGCATATTTACCGATAAAACATTGCGTGTTTTACCGTATTTTTCTTTGAACCTAAGAAAGATCTCTTTTATTGAATTTCTTAGATCAAAAACCAGAAGGAAGCACCAAATTAAACCCTTAATTTGTACTACAAGGATTTAAGTACGGTTTAATTTCACAAAGGGAGCAGAAAGCAATAGATAATAGAAAATTATTATGAGATTAAGATTCAGACAGTCGTGTAGGGACGCCGTCTCAGAGCTGGGATTTCTGACATTGCTCTGTATTTATATTTTGGATGTTTTGGTATATTGCCGTTTGAAATGCAATTTAATGCGGAAGGGAGATGTACATCTTTATGATACCAAAGGAAGTGACAACTTGCGTACCCAACAGCACAGAACAATGGCTTTCGAAGCCATTGCTGTCGCAAGTTAGTGTCAGATTAATTAATAGGTTCCCAGAGGAATTCAAACAAATTCTCATTCTGAGTCTGTTTCAATCTCAACTAAGATGCCTTTTAATATCTAAGGTGTTTTACTCTGTTCAAAAGTTCATTGATGGTGGATAATAAACTTTTATAAGGACATAGCATGATGTGAAAAGATGTATGAATGATACGTTTTTATATTTGAATAGGGAGACTGATTGGATAAAAAGGACTTGACAATTTTAATCATTTCTGTAGACTTTTAACCACATTTTCTAGTTATTGATTGTATTTTTTTTTTTACGCAATAAAAATTATTATCCTACACTTTCACAGATTTACTTTTGCCGGTAACATTTCCTAAACACCAAGTAATTTATACCAACGATATTAGGCTTGCTATTGTTGACTAAGTGCCTTCCGGGCAACATGGAGCTGTCAATTATCACCCTCCTCCCATGGATCTTCCACTAGATCTTCAGTTTTTCAAGACTGTTGTACAAAGTAGATGGTATTATTCCCTCTGCGGATGTAATTATTGGGATTATATAAACTTTTTGATTCCACTTTAATTTCAAAAGCAAAATCTATATATTTCTGCAGTTTCTCATTGTGTTTACTGTTGAATGTTGTTACTTGATGGGATGGCTAAGTCTATTAGGTAAGTTACTTTCTCCATTTTATCAACTACTACTATATTTGGATAATTACAGTTAATGGGTTTTGCTGTTACAATTCCCTGGTTCAGGAAAGTTTTTGCGTTGTTGTTCACCAAAAAGGAGGTTGGGCTCATAGATATAGTAGGGCCCTTTTTGAAATTCTAACTTGGATCTATTGCAGAGTTCTACGTTTACAATTTTTTCCAAGTTGTTGTGCCTCCTGGTGTACTCTATCGGAGATAGAATCGGACAGCCAATGATCTATTGTTTCATTGTGTTGCATACATACCCTACATTTGTTGTTGGTATTTTATTTAAGCATAAATCTTTTAAAATTTCTTATTGCTACTACTTGATCCTGTATGTTACATATACACCCCTCCGTCCCGGAATGTAACTTTCCTTGCACAAGTCAATTATTTGAAACTGCTTTGTCAACTCCTTCCTGCTCTACACGGTGCCTATATCTCCCATGCAACTCTTTCCTTCTCCATTTTAGAATTTTATTTGCATTGCTCTCTTTCTTGTGTTCTACGTTATTAGTCCTTTTGACTAGGTTTAATGGCGTATAGTTTTGGTCTGCCGCTACGATGGCTTGATAGAACGGGTGTTTCTTGCTATGGAAGTAATCCCTTAAGTTTTCGTTCTGGCCGTAGCACAGATTTTTAATATCCAGTACTTCTTTTCCACCTTCCTTTCTCGGGAATCTTTCTTTCGACCAGTTGATGTGGTGGGACTTTTATTGGTAGAATGTTTTTCTAGTGAGTCTGTTCAACTCGTCTAACTCTGTTTCACTGTACTTTATTATACCTAACGCATACGTGAGTACTGGTACTGCATATGTATTCACTGCCTTCATTTTATTTCCCCCATTAAGTTCCGATTTTAAAATTAATTTTAATCTCTTTTCATACGTTTTCTTTAGTTAACTTTGATTGTGCCTAAGCATATATACATTTTACAGAAAAGGTATATTTCATACACTAAATTATCAGATAAAAGGATGAATAAATATTTACTATATATATATTCATATATGAAGAAAAAACGTAGTCCTTAAGTATGTGTGTGTGTGTGTGTGTGTGTGTGTGTGTGTGTGTGTGTGTGTGTGTGTGTGTGTGTGTGTGTGTGTGTGTGTGTGTGTGTGTGTGTGTGTGTGTGTGTGTGTGTGTGTGTGTGTGTGTGTGTGTGTGTGTGTGTGTGTGTGTGTGTGTGTGTGTGTGTGTGAGTGAGTGAGTGTGTGTGTATATATATAAATATATATGTTTCTATATGATTTTTAATCTTGCGTCTTTGTAACAAAAAATAAATTGGTTTTTGATAATATTTTATAAAGATACACAGGAATAAAAACACGGACTTTTTTGTGTGTAGTGTGTATATCATAAGCGAAAGAACCAATTCAATGAAGTTAAAAACAGAACTTTAATTTCTTGGTTAGTATGTTCTGTTCTTGTTATCTTTTGAAGACTAAATTAAAATTTATTTTTGTACAGTTTTCGTAATAACTATGTGACCTATCTAAATACGAGGAAAATAATATATCATGAAACCCCATATTTTTTATGAACGTTTACAAACTTCTGTAATTGAAATCTTGGTAAAAGATTTTCTTTTTTTTTTAATTAATGTAATAAATATCTTATATTATCCACCAATCATTTTAACGGATGATGAGTTCATACTTTTCATACATAATCGTTAAACATTTATTTTTAATTATTCAATTATAAAACATTATTACTATGCAATTAAATTGAGCAGGAAATCCAAATTATTTTATATTATTATATTACTTTTACATTTCGAGTTTTATATGGGTTTTAAACACTCCAACACATGTACGTAACGTACCAACGAATATTATTCTCCTCCCTTTTTTTTTAATTTTTGGGGGTCCCTGGGTATGAAATGTCAAGAAATGAAAAAAACCCATTCCAATTTTTTTTAAATTAGTATATTTTCTTCTTGAAGAGTAGCTATAGAGTAGCTATCTGAGTATCTGGGAAGAAAAGATTAGAAGGTTTTGAAATGCGCTGCTATAGGAGAATATTAAAAATCAGATGGGTGGATAAAGGGACAAATGAAGAGGTATTGCGGCAAATAGATGAAGAAAGAAGCATTTGGAAAAATATAGTTAAAAGAAGAGACAGACTTATAGGCCACATACTAAGGCATCCTGGAATAGTCGCTTTAATATTGGAAGGACAGGTAGAAGAGAAAAATTTTGTAGGCAGGCCACGTTTGGAATATGTAAAACAAATTGTTAGGGATGTAGGATGTAGAGGGTATACTGAAATGAAACGACTAGCACTAGATAGGGAATCTTGGAGAGCTGCATCAAACCAGTCAAATGACTGAAGACAAAAAAAAATACAACAAAATTTATAGAATAAAAAAAATCCTTTACAGGGACAAATAAAAGGTACATTAATCCATTATAGTATTAAATTCAACCAGAATGCAGGAGTAACTAAAGGAAACACAATTTGTTGAATTCCAACAGATCGTGAATAAATGTAGAATAGTAGTTGTTTAAACGGAATTAAAGTTTGTCGCAGTATTAAAGTATGCATTGCCCGAGCTACATACGGCTGTGCCTATCCAAACTATTTCAGCGCGCTGGAGCATAACACGAGTATATGTATAAAAGTGTTATATTTTATCAAAACGATTTTCCAACTAATTTATTTAATTTTAAATAACAATTTATACGATTGTAAATAATGTTAATTCAATCCTTCATCATTGCATTATTAAATGTATATTTAAAAAAACGTCGATAATTATTAAGAAATTAAAACACGCCTTCCAAATTTTTATTTTATTTTGATTTTTCATTTTATTTCTTATTTTCACATAGTAATTTCAGCGTTATTTATTATAATAACTAATCGGTTCCCTTCCATCACCCTATAATTTGGCTTAGGTGCGGAACCCCCTGGACCCCCGACACATTCGTTATCCTCACAGTTTGTGACAATATTAAATATTTTACAAATATTCATTAAATTTAAAAAATTATACTTCTGTTGCTATGGTGATAAAAATCTTATGGAGTAAAAAGTTTTTTTTTTAACTTCCTTCTACGAAATAAAAGAAATATTCTGATCGCCAAAAATTTCAGTTTTCAGATTTCAACAGAGATTTTGATCATCCCTGAATCCATTTTGACTAGTTTCAGCGTGACGTCTGTACGTACATATGTATGTATGTGTGTGTGTATCTCGCATACTTACTTAGAATGGATTAAGGAAACTTAAAAAGGATAAGTTATAGGATGTTGAAATTTTGGATTTAGGATTGTTGATAAATCTAGTTGTGCTTTTTATAGCAATCGACTGAACACAATGTGACCAAATAAATCCAAAATCCAAAAAAAAGGAGTTTGGACGTTTATTAAATGCCATCATTGCGATATTTTATTAATTAATATGCCATCATAAGCCATCATTGAGAGCTTTTCAACGATATTTCATAAGTGGTACTTATTTTCATGGGTTCTCGAGTTATAGCCAAATAAAATTTTAATTAATAAAATATTCGGATCTTATAAGGGGAAGACACATCTGTTCGAATCAGATTTCATCTTCTTTTTACTTAACTATAAATATATTTCTTTCCTTTAACTTAAATATATTGATTTATTAATAATTATTAACTACTGATAAAAAATTGATACTGAAAAAAAATATGAAAAAATATCAGATGTGTAAATGTAATTTAATAGGCGTACAAGGAAGGTAATGTGGTGCCCACATCAGTTTTTTTTTCTTTAATCAATCCCTTAAATTCACAACATCACCTTCAAGGGGGCTAAGACCTCAATTTAGGGTTTAAAACCTTTCTTGGGGTTTAACACGAATAATACGAATGTATCATGAAAATTTGAAAATAATCGTTAGGTTGGTTTTCGCGTGATGAAAACTAACAAACTTTCGCATTTATATACAGAGTGTATCACCAAATTCTACCGGGACATTCATAACCTATTCTATTCGTAGAAAATAATGGGAAAAATTCATAATAAACATATTTCCTAAAATGTTTCGTTTGCGAGTTACGGCTTGTGAAAAATCTCGCTTAGATTTCAATTATACCGGTGAAATTAGGTCGTACAAAAATTTTTAGTACGTTAATTATCGGAAACAATTAATGACTTCTTATAGTTTTTGATCTAAAAAATTTAATAAAATAGGTCCCAGAATCGTATCTTTAGTAGTTTTTGAGAAATATGGGGTGACAAAACGAATAAATTGGATTAAAAAACCCTGTTTTTTTTTTTTATGTTTGACGTACAATAACTTTGTTAAATGGATAATAAACACATAAAACATTTAAATTAATCTTATAGAGAAATTAATATTGAACAAAATGGTGTAAAATATATTCAATAAAACAAATAAAGATTAGAAAAAGCCGAATTTTATTTAGAAAGAGTACATTAAACCACAGTGCATTATACGTACTAGTTTAAAATAAAAGTTCAATTTCAACTTGTCGTTTCCAACATATTTCTTTGGTAATAGCTCAGCTTTTGTCTGTGACTTTATATTCAAGTAAAAATTAGCCTATCGGAAAACAATATAGATGATAAGAAATCCCAATTTACCTCAAGCCTATCCAAAATTCACCCACAAATTTCCATTCTTCGAACAGGAACATATTCGTAAAGTACTGCTAGAATTGGAGTTAAAATACGTGAAATTTTTGCTTCTTCAGGATATATGTGTACGGTGGATTAAAGAAGGATCAGTTCTAGGTTTGTTTGTCAGATTGCCTTCTTTGGACCACCGTAAACTTTAATCACAACTTCTTATACTCCATCTTCGATTTGCCTTCCTCATCAGAGAAAATCGATTACGTTAACAATCGCTTTAAGCTTGTCCCCTTAATATTTCCATAGTGCTGTGATACTGTTTGGCATTCGGGATTAGTGAAATAAACTCATTACTAATAAACGATCTACGAGGGATATTTCTAAAGTAAAGACCGTGGAAAATTTGTGTCCTTCAGGTTGGCAAGCCTGTGTCGTTCATGGCCACGGTAATAATGTACACAGTGTGTTGTTGTCTGCAAATTGTCGCGTTGTAGTATCTTTGATTACGTCTGAGTTATTACGTTATGAAATGAACAAGAAAATTGATGTTGCTGCCGACTGTGAAATACGTGGAGTCATACGTTTTTTAAACCATCAAAACGATAAGTTGGCTGAAATTCAAAGGAAGTCAGTTGTTGTGCGCGATTGTAATGTAATGAATAAAAGAAACATCCGAAAATGGTGTGAAAGGTTTAGAAATAACAGAATTAATTTGCATGATGAAGAAGAACGTTCGGGGAGGCCCTCGATAATCACCGAGGACTTGTTGAAACGCGTCGATGATGAAATTAGGAAAGATCGTCGTTGAAAGATATCCAAATTCTGTTGATTCAAGAGCTGTTAGCATTGTTCATCATGACCATTTAGACTTCAGAAAGGTTTGTACACATCGGTGCTGCACGTCTTAACGGATCGTCACAAATAATTCCGAATGGAATCTGCTTTGGATTTTTTGATGCGCTACACAGAAAAAGGTGATAAGTTCCTTAATTCAATTGGTACTAGCGATGAAACATGTATTTATTATTACACGCAAGAGAGAGAACGGCAGTCAAATGAATAGCGTCATCACCAATCAGACTGAAAAAGTCAAGCCACAGGCATTTGGACAAAAACTGTTGGCCCCAGTCTTTTGGGGTTCGGTGTAGCATAGATTGATGCCAAGTGGAACGACTATGAATGCAGAAGTGAAATTCTACATAAGTTATGGCGCGCCATTCAAAATTGGCGACGCGGACAGCTGACCGACGGCGTCGTCCTGCTGTAAGATAATGCACTCTACATGTTGTGGGTCCGACACGTGATTTACTGAGAACATTTGAATGTGAAATTTACGATCACCCACCATATAGTCCGAACTTAGCTCCTTCTGATTACCATTTGTTTGGAAAATTGAAGGAATTTTTGAGTGGTAAGCGATTCGCGAGTGACGATGGACTTAAAAATGCTGTTAATCAGTACCCAAATAGACTGGCGGCAGAAGAATACGATATGGGTATATCGCTACGATAAATGTCTTAATGTGACATTTATACAGAGTTGCAATATAAGGTAAGTAGTTTAAGAGAAATAAAAAAAATGTATAAAGTTTTCTAAATAAATGTTTTTACAATGAACAGTCTTCACTTTAGAGATATCCTCTCGTAAATAATTTGCACCACCACTCAACAGGATGATTTCCACACGTTGGAAATCAACAACAATATCAACAGCAAGTAATGATATTGTCTGGACAATATCATTACTTGCAACCAGACAAATCGAAACATCTCAGGAATGGTCGAGCTGAGTCTGTACAAGACTTACACTTCATTTACACTCATATATATCATCCTCTGAAGTATTATCTGTACTGTAATTACCGGAGGCTAAACAGGGGAGAAAAAGACAAAACGAAACAGATAATAGATATTAGACTTTCCACAGTACCCACCGGGTTAGTCTAGTGGTGAACGCGTCTTCCCAAATTAGCTGATTTGGAAGTCGAGAGTTACAGCGTTCAAGTCCTAGTAAAGTCAGTTATTTTTACACGGATTTGAATACTAGATCGTGGATACCGGTGTTCTTTGGTGATTGGGTTTCAATTAACCACACATCTCAGGAATGGTCGAACTGAGAATGTACAAGATTACACTTCATTTACACTCATATATATGATCCTCATTCATCCTCTGAAGAATTATCTAAACGGTAGTTACCAGAGGCTAAACAGGAAAATGAAAGTAAAAAGTAAAAGACAGTGGGACAGAAATTTTCAATCACTCTGTATATTGTAATCAATTTTCTTTTTTATTCATTAATTTTGATCTTTATATTGCTGTTGTGATGATAAAAAATATTATAGCTGTTCACTTTTGATATCCATAAAATTGAAATTCTATTATTTATATAACAATATCATGATTTTTTTATTGTGTAATTTATTTGTGATAAATGAAATATAAATTTATAAAATTAATTGGTTTCTTTTAATTACGATGTTGAAAATCTAAATTTAATATTCTAATATTATTAAATTATTGTATATGTATATATATTTTTTTTATTTTTTTTTTTTTTATTTTTTTTTTTTAGTTGAGAGTGATTAAAGTATAATAAATAAAATATTAAAATTTTTATTGTTTAATGAAATTATTAAATTTAAATTAATTGAGATATAATATGACAAGTGATATAAAAGGAAAATTTTGTTTTATTAAATCAGCATTGAATAAAATTAGATAAAAAAAAGAAAAAAAAGGTAAAGGATACAAGACACAAAAAGACAATCGCACAAAAAATGTCAAGGATTCTTTGTAATTTATCAGGATAGAAGATTCACGTGATATTTCTATCAAGATTCGACATTTGACTGATTTTTACTTTGATTAATAAAAATACCCTGTAAAACGGAATGGAAAAAATCTTTTTATTTTACTTCAGATGGTTGAACTGTTTGTAATATAAAATAAACATTTTTTTTTTGTTTTCAATTTACTTTTTTTTATCTTATATCTAAAGAAAACGTTTAATAATTTTTTTTATGAAACAATTTATACTTATTAGCGAGTAAGCGAGCACGCGCGCGCACACTCACACACACACACACACACACACACACACACACACACACAGAGAGAGAGAGAGAGAGTGGGAGAGAGAGAAAAGAAAAACATTGGGGTTAGAGCTATGTTAAAAAATGACTACTCCAGAAATAGCTAAAAATATAATAATATATATTTAAAATTTATATTTTAAAATATAATAATATATATTTTGAAGCTTTCATAGTAAACATTTTTGTTGTTGTTAGTACGTTAAATTCATGAATATTGTTTAGTTACAATTGGCAAAAATATTTAACAAATTTGTGTTTAATGAAATATAAACCATGTCATATTTTAGTGACGGGTCGTAGGCCCACCTTTTTTCTAGTATCATTATAAGATAAAATGCTTCTTAAGGGACATTAAATTACGTGTAAAATTTACCTATATTTTTGATTAAGACTTTTGACTCTAAGGTCCAAAACCTCCTGCTCTTTTCACCTATTATAACCAAAATTAAATGACTTCAATTTCACATATACAATAATGAACATTCCAAACTTCATCCAAATCGTTCAAACCAATCTGAAGTTAACTCCAAAATCATGCACACGTATAATTTATATATATTCCCTCCCTCAAAACTTTTCAATTCTAAAATTATGTACATATAAATATATATATGTACAAAATATATATATGTAGAAAAAAAAAAATATATATATATATATATATATATATATATATATATATTCTTTTTTTTGTTAAAAAGGATTATGAAAGTTTGCAATCTGAAAAATCCCAACATGCAAAATTTGTATCAATCAGAATTTTTTTTCCTGTACTGTTAACTTTACAACTGATAATGTAAATATACAACGAGACTATAGGCAAGTACATAAATTAAAGTCCATTTGGATGAAAGTAACACAAGATGACCTTTGTTTTCCTGTTTAGCCTCCGAGAATTACCGTTCAGATATTACTGCAGAGGATGAATGACGATTACATGTATGAGTGTAAATGAAGTGTAGTCTTGTACAGTCTCAGTTCGATCAATCCCGAGATGCATGGTTAATTGAAATTCAACTACCAAATAACACCGGTATCCACGATCTAGTATTCAAATCCGTATAAAAGTAACCGCTTTTACTAGGATATGAACGTTGGAACTCTCGACTTCTAAATCAGCTGATTTGGAAAGACTTGTTCACCACTAGACCAACCCGGTAAGTTAACCTGGAATGACTGAATATATTAGAAGAAGAAATCAAGGACAGAAGAAAATTTAGGGATGAAATTAGAAATAAGAAAATTGAACAAGAGTAAATAAGAGAAACAATTGAAAGATGGACGGAGGAGAGAAAGAAGAAACATAGTGAACAGATGAAGAGGTTTTGGAAAGATAAGAAAAGAGAAGAAGGAGGTAAAAACCATGAATGATTCAAGTTCACGCATTCTATTAAAGAGAAATAATAGAAAATAATAATAAAAGGCCTATGTTTGAGGATCTCCTTTATAATAAAGCCTGGTAAAAAAATAAAAGTTTTACATTAATTTTTTATAAACTTTCCTGTTTCAACCAATTTTATACAGGAAGAAATAAAAACAGAAATAAGCCATGTAGAAAAAAAATTGTTTGAAATTATATTATTTACAGTCTTTAAATAAAAAAAATTTAAGCAGGATAAATTTCTATTAATATATTAGGATTTTAGATAAAAGCAAAGCCAGAACGTTTTGATAACGTACATTAAATGTTTGTGTGGTGCTTTGTATGGTTTATATAAGCTTGCATGTGCACACGTGTGCGAGTTAAAATAAAAAAAGTGTAATAAATTTCTGGGATGAAGTTTGGAAGTATTTTTATACGGCATTGTAATACCCGTTAAATTGAGTACTATTAATAGTTTTTCACATGAATTATTGAATTTTTTCGTTACATTAATTTATATCAGTCTTCCTTACCTCCTTCTATATATATAGATTTTTTTTTTTGATACATTATCCTGCATCTAAACGTTTGTCTCATTTATTTTCTAAAATTTAATCCTTTTTTTTCATATAACTTACTAACGTAATTTTATTAGTAAAATACTATTTTTAAAAATTCTCGCGGTTTGATTATTTTAAATTTGTTTTCAAATAATTATTAGAGTAAAAATATATATAATTATGTAAAACGAGAGAGAAAATATACTCCCTTAATGTATAATGAAATGGAGTTTTAATAAAATATTTCGGTTTTATAGAATCAAAATACACGTAACTAGAGTGTCTTATTTTTTCTCATTATAAAAAATATAATATTAGGGTAAAAATATATATAATTATGTAAAACGAGAGAAATGAATCTTCCAGAGATACTGGGAGAAAATACTCCCGTAATGTATAATGAAATGGAGTCTCATTAATAAAATATTACAGTTTAATAGAATCAAAATACACGTAACTAGATAGTGTCTTATTTTTTATCATTATAAAAAATGTTTTCATTTGTGTCCATTTTTTTTTACGGTATAGAATAGTATTTTTTAGGGGTAAAATATTCTCAAAAGGGGTTTTTATACTGAAAAATTGAAAGTTAAAAGATTTTAAGGTTTTTACTCATAGTTATTTTAAACTATTATTGTTTTTTCTTTACTAATGTGTACCTTGTAGTCTATTAAACTAGTGAACAATAAGCAACGCTCATCCTAATTAAGATTAGGATCTATCTGAGAAGTAAATTAGGTTTAGTCTTGTACAGACTCAAGCCGACAACTCCTGAGACGTATGGTTAATTGAACCCCAACCGCCAAAGTACACCGGTATCCACTGGTCTAATATTCAAATCCGTATATAAATAACTTAACACATACTAAGATTTGAACCTGAGATCCTTTGACTTTGAAAATCTGCTCTTAAACTATTGATTTGCGATGACGAGTTTTATTCCAGCCCGGTGGGATAATTAATTAAACTATTATTTAAAGAGAATAAAATTTATTTGAAAAAAATTGTACCATTTTTTTTTTAATGTTACAAGATAAAACAAAAAATGCTGACAACACAGTTGTAAGAATTTTCAGCCACGCGGCTTTATTCTGATTCACGTTTTACACATACAACTTAATTTATAATATTTTTTTTTTGTTTTTTTAATTCGGTGATTCCAACTAAAGCGCGCAGACATGCGTATTTCACCCGCACGACGGTACTAGGGGCCACTTTAAATACATTTTTACACTATAAATATTATTTATATGTTTAATTATACCTCTCAGGTGTGACGTTACAACACAGCTGGTGCCGAAAGCTAAAATAGAAAAAGAAAGAAAGAAGAAGACTACAACAGCTGTAATTCAGTGCTACACTAGCGCTTCTTACGTTGAGAGGGGGTACTAATGACACTCTATACCCGTTTACATTTTTCCTGTTTATTCTTCAATAATTTCCTTTTAGATAATACTTCAGAGGATGAATAAGGATGATACATATGAGTGTAAATGAAGTGTAGTCTTGTACAGTCTCAGTTCCACCATTCCTGAGATGTGTGGTTAATTGAAACCCAACCACCAAAGAACACCGTTATCCTCGATCTAGTATTCAAATGTGTTTAAAAATAACTGATTTTACTAGCACTTGAACGCTTAACTCTCGACTTCACAATCAGCTGATATAGGAAGACACGTTAACCAACGCTCGCTAATCTCGATTAACAGTAAAGTTTTGATTATTTAAGTAATAAATAATTGCAAAAATTACTCAATTTATTATTTAAATATTCAAAACATTACTGTTAATTAGTAAGTTTACCGAGCGAAGCGAGTGTGGGTTAAGTGTATTTAGATTACATTTATAATGTTACTTTTATACGGATTTGAATACTAGATCGTGGAAATCGGTGTGCTTTGGTGGTTGGGTTTCAATTAACCACAAATCACAAAAATGGTCGACCTGAGACTGTACAAGATTACACTTCACTTACACTGATATGTATCATCCTCATTCATCTTCTGATGTAATACCTGACGGTGATTCCCGGAGGCTAAACCAGAAGAAAAAAAAATTATATTTATAAAATAAATAAATATAAATGGTTATAATTTAACCATGGTTAGAATGGTTATATATCTAGTTATTGGGTTATTTCTCCAACTTGGTCATTAATAATATCAATATTTCTTGGTATTTTCAGTTATTTCCAGGTGAAAAACATGCAAACTTTTGTGGGGGAGAAATGAAAAAGTACCAATTTTGATTTTTTTGATTTTAAAACATGCACATTTCCACCTAATTCTTATTAGATATTAAAAAAATACTTCGATTTTTTGCCAATTGGTTAAAAAATTAAGTTTTTTTTGGGAGGGAATCCCGAAAAAGATTCAAAAAAAATATTTATACATTTTCTTAATATCACCAGCCGGGTTCGAGTTCATAAGTACCTAGGTGTTTTGTTTGATGAAAAGTTGCTGTTTAGCAACCACATTAGGCATGTGGCGGTGGACGCCGTCTCTGTGATGGACAAGCTTAGGATGATTTCTCGAAAGGATTACGGAGTGTCGGGCCGTCATTTGTAGATGGTGTACCGAGGTGTCTTCGAAAGTATGACCCCTTACGCGGCGTCCGTTTGGGCGCATAGGTTGGAAAGAAATCGAGCATTTTTCAAAATTTAAGGAGTGACAGCGCAGATCCTTAATTGCATGCACTGGTGTTTTTAAAACAACCTCTTTCGAGACTACCACTGTATTAGAAAAGGCTCTCCCAATCGATTTAGTGATGAAAGTTCGGGCGGGCATGTGGAAATTGCGAAGAAGCACGGAGGCCGAGGTATTTGGGTTCCGGTTTCGAGCCGGGCCTGTATCGGAGCAGAACAGTGATGTCAATGCACCGGTTCTAAATTTCGAACAGTTGCCCATCTCCCGCCTGTGGAGGAGGCTTTACAGTCTTGCGATGGAAGCATGGCAGCAAGAATGGCACGCCACGACTAAGGGAAGGTCCTTGTATAGATTTATATAGGATCTGGGGGTATGGTACGCCTCTCCTTAGTTTTTAAGGGCAACGGGAGCCCGAGTGCTCTCAAACCATGTAAATTTAAACCACTATTTGTTTCGGTTCTGCCTGACAGCTGATGAACTGTGCGTCTGCGGGGAGGTCCAATCGAATGAACGATGTTCGACTGCCTAGCTCTTGGAGGCGTCAGAATTCAGGCCACTCTGGAACTTAGAGGTCTTGGAGAAAATTGGCCACTCACAAGCGGCGAGTCAATGCAGCGAGAGCCGCATTTTCGAACCGTGTGGGATTTCCTTGATGCGGTGCTTTGTTTAAACGACATTAGCAAGTTTACCTAAGGGGAAAGACTCCTACCGCGCTGCTGTAGAAAGCTAACCGATAGATATGGCTGGTTACCAGCCAGATTAATTCTCCAAGCCCTTTAATGGTGGACAGTTACTTGCTGGCATTCAGCGGCCTAGGCGTGGCAGTGAATTTCTGTCTTTGGCGAGATAAATGAATTATTGATAATCATATATGTTTTAGTAGTTGACAGGGTGTTCATACCCATTTTAGTGATATATGACAAGTGGGCAGTGGGACACGCAAGCGAGTGGTGTATAATACCACTCTTATTCCGCTCACGCTTTTAGGTTAGCTCTAGGAACTAGTTAGGACACTGGTCATTAAACTGTTTCGTGGCTCAGTAGCCGTTTGTGGCCCAGAAATTCGGTCTTATACTTTAGGTCGACCGAATGGGGTGATGGCGGGAGAAATGCCAAGCAAACCAATATTCTTATAAGGAAATTTTATGTAAACGTAGTTCTCGATTTGGTTTTTATTTTAATATTTTATAAAATGAAGGTAAAATAAATAAGTTTCATATTTTCAATTTTATTCTAAAAATTTTGAAAATATTTAGCGAAAACATCATTTTGAGGAAAAAGATTTAATATAAGTAAGTCATTCATCCTTTCATTCCTTTTACAGACTTGATTGAAAATTGACTCGACTCTACAGATTGTATATTGATTTGTAGGTGTAAAATATTTTCTTCATGTTGAAAGGGTAATGAAATACAAGAAGTATAAGTTTATTATTTTTATAAAGAAGTACTTCTTAAGCTTGAAAAAATATATATATATTTAATTTTTTCTCCTTAATGGATTTCGTTTTTTTTTTCTTTTTTGGTAATGCAACGTGAGATATGACGCTGAAAACATTAAATTCAAGAAGCAAGATTTTGGTCTTTAGGGAAATTGTTAGAACCATTATGTGTATGTTATTTGTTGTCTGTTGGTTGAGAAGGGAATGGAGTTAGGAAGTTATAAAATAACAATATTATATCCATCAACATTTTCCATTTTCTTAATCCTTCATTTCCCTTTAAATCTCTCTCTCTCTTTATCTTTTTTCTCTTTCATACAACTCATTTTTTTTTTATCTTTCTAATTATATTTACGAGTATTTTAAGAATAAAATGTTCAGACTATAATGGATTGTTTTAAAGAGTAAAAATAAATAGCTTATAATTACTACTCTCTGTTTTTCAAGATTAAATTCACTTTTTGTTTTTATAGATAAGAAATATTTTCTTTTAACAATAACATTCTACTTTTTTTTTTGTCATCAGTCATTTGCCTGGTTTGATGCAGCTCTCCAAGATTCCCTATCTAGTGCTAGTCGTTTCATTTCAGTATACCCTCTACATCCTACATCCCTAACAATTTGTTTTGCATATTCCAAACGTGGCCTGCCTACACAATTTTTCCCTTCTACCTGTCCTTCCAATATTAAAGCGACTATTCCAGGATGCCTTAGTATGTGGCCTATAAGTCTGTCTCTTCTTTTAACTATATTTTTCCAACTGCTTCTTTCTTCATCTATTTGCCGCAATACCTCTTCATTTGTCACTTTATCCACCCATCTGATTTTTAACATTCTCCTATAGCACCACATTTCAAAAGCTTCTAATCTTTTCTTCTCAGATACTCCGATCGTCCAACTTTCACTTCCATATAAAGCGACACTCCAAACATACACTTTCAAAAATCTTTTCCTGACATTTAAATTAATTTTTGATGTAAACAAATTATATTTCGTACTGAAGGCTCGTTTCTTTTGTGCTATTCGGAATTTTATATCGCTCCTGCTTCGTCCATCTTTAGTAATTTTACTTCCCAAATAACAAAATTCTTCTACCTCCATAATCTTTTCTCCTCCTATTTTCACATTCAGCGGTCCATCTTTGTTATTTCTACTACATTTCATTACTTTTGTTTAGTTCTTGTTTATTTGCATGCGATAGTTCTTGCGTAGGACTTCATCTATGCCGTTCATTGTTTCTTCTAAATCATTTTTACTCTCGGCTAGAATTACTATATCATCAGCAAATCGTAGCATCTTTATCTTTTCACCTTGTACTGTTACTCCGAATCTAAATTGTTCTTTAACATCGTTAACTGCTAGTTCCATGTAAAGATTAAAAAGTAACGGAGATAGGGAACATCCTTGTCGGACTCCCTTTCTTATTACGGCTTCTTTCTTATGTTCTTCAATTGTTACTGTTGCTGTTTGCTTCATGTACGTGTAAAATTCTACAAAATCAAATTTTTAAGACTTTTTTTATACCGTAACTAGCATACCCCCGACACCTAAAATATATAGATGTAACTTCACTCGCAATGTATTTTTAATAGGTATTTTTTTTTATACTTATTTTGGTACTTATTTTTTTATAAATAATAATATTTAATCAACAATTATATTTATATTTTCATTAAATCCTGATAAAACGGTAAATAAAAATTTTTATGAAAAATACTGAAGGAATATACGATAAACATTGAATTGTTGCCCAAAACTTAAATAAAGGAAAACAAAAAAAGGAAGATAAGAAAATTGAACAATATTTGTTAGACCAATCCGTTTTACGAATGAATTAAAATAGTCAATATAGATAAACAAAAAATTTATTACATTCCCAAATCTAGCATCCCCAACACGGCTTCGCCCGTGCTTTATGGTTACTTGCGCTTCCCGTCACGATCAGAGGGTCATGGCTCGCTTCGCTCTCTCTTCTCGTTTTCTCCCGTTTCCCTTTCCTTCTCCGGTTCTCTTTCCGTTACTTTTCTTTGCCCTTTCTCTTCCCCCATTTACCTTCCCCTTTTTTCTCTTTTCCCTTTCCATTTCCTTTCTCATGTTTTCTTTTCCCCCGTTTTCTGGGGAAATGCGTCACGCCGTTTCGGCATGACGTATAGACGTCACGCCGAAACTAGTCAAAATGGATTCAGGGATTGTCAAAATGGATATTTCCGTTGAAATCTGAAAACCTAAATATTTCACGATTACAATACTTTTTTGTATATGTTATACAAAAAACGCAAACAACTAAATAAACCTGCCGAAAATATTCTCCGCTATGGAAGACACAGTACTCTGTCCAAAGAATTTTTTTTTGGCGATCACCGTATTTCAACAGGGTTGTTTTTTAATTAGTTGTACCACACTGAGAATTTCCACAAGAACTAATTCTTCTCTTGTATTACATTTTTGTTCATATAATAATGATTTCAAGTGGCTCCACAGGTAATCCATAAATGTTGTCAGGCGATCTTGGAGATCAATTGATAGATACGCCCAATCCACTTTTTAAAGAAATTCTTTTGTATTTAATTTCTTTGATATTTATTCAAAAAAATTTTTCTGTAGACTTGAATATGTTTTAATACTCATATAACAAAGGTTATGCGTAAAAATAAGATGAGAAAAAAAAATTAGTTTTTTGACCCCAATCATTTATCTTTTACTCAGATTTCTCAAAAACTACTAAAAATATAGATCTAGGACCAATTGTTTCTTCCTTGTACGAAGTAAAGAAAATATAGTGATCGCGAAAATTTTCAGTTTTTCAGATTTCAACTGATATATCCGTTTTGATAATCCCTGAATCCATTTTGACAAGTTTCGGCGCGACGTGTGTACGTACGAGCGTACGTATATATCTCGCATAACTCATAGACGATTAGCCTTAAGATGTTGAAATTTCGAATTTAGGACTGTTGTAACATCTGGTTATGTACCTTCCCTTTTTACTGCAATCGACAGGACCAAAAGTGTCCAAAAAAGCCCAATATCCAAAAAAATTTGGATTTTGTACTTTTTAATAATCGCAGTAATAAGCCATCATTGAGAGCTTTTCAACAATATATCATAAGTGGTACTTATTTTCATTTGTTCCAGAGTTATAACCATATATACAGTCAATTTTTATTTTTATTTGAAAATCCTTACCTACCGATTGATGTTTTGTCTATATGTTAGGAGTGATCAGGGAAGCTTAACTCTAGATTTTTAACATCCCCCTCCCATAGATTTTTGAAAAACACAAAAAGTTTTTTAAATGCGTTTTTCTCTGAATCTGTGCATTTTAGAGAAAGGTTTTACAAACAAAAAATGTAGAAGACATTCTCCTCTACAATTAATGTCTGTAAATTTATGCCGTATAATTTGAAATTGAAATACTAGGTAGCGCTGAATTTGTAAAAAACGTGTTTTTTTCGTTTTTTTACCGGAAAAAATTGTTTTTTGTCTGTAATGCATTTAGAAAAGTTGTTAATCTCAAAAAAGCAGACAACTTTTATTTAAACAATTTTCTTGTACGACTTACCGTTTTTGAGCTGTAGCTTGTGAAATTTTGAAAATGTTGTGAATTGGGCACGTGTTCGAAACCGGTCTAGTCGCTGAACAATGCTGATCTCCTCAGCTACAGTAACAATAGGACCGCAGAATTGCCATTGTACCGCTATAACTCTGGAATGCTAAGTCGTACAAGGAAATTTTCTAAATAAAAATTATCTGTTTTTTGAGATTAACAACTTTTCCAAATGAAATACAGACGAAAAACAATTTTTTCCGGTGAAAAAAACCAAAAAAACACGTTTTTTACAATTTCAGCGCCATCTAGTATTTCAATTTCAAATTATACGGCAGAACTTTAAAGACATTAATTGTAGAGGAGAATGTCCTCTACATTTTTTGTTTTTAAAAGGTTTTTCTAAAATGCATAGATTCAGAGAAAACCCCATTTCAAAAAATTTTTGAGTTTTTCAAAAATCTAAGGGAGGGGGATGTTACAAATCTGGAATTAAGCTTCCCTCATCACCACTAACATATGGAAAAAACATCAATCGGTAGGTAAGGATTTTCAAATACAGCCTATTTTGATGACAAATTGCCTGTACTAAAATGAAATAATTAATTTTTACAAGGGTAAGGCACATCGATATAAAAATGACTTCCATCTTTTAATTTTTTTTAATTTAAATATACTGATTTATTAATTATTAACCGCTAATTGTAAAGAGAGGAGAGTGGAAGAAGTGTTAGGAGAAGACCAATTTGGTTTCAGAAAAAGTATAGGGACAAGGGAAGCAATTTTAGGCCTCAGATTAATAGTAGAAGGAAGATTAAAGAAAAACAAACCAACATACTTGGCGTTTATAGACCTAGAAAAGGCTTTCGATAACGTAGATTGGAATATAATGTTCAGCGTTTTAAAAAAATTAGGGTTCAAATACAGAGATAGAAGAACAATTGCTAACATGTAGAGGAACCAAACAGCAACAATAACAATTGAAGAACATAAGAAAGAAGCCCTAATAAGAAAGGGAGTCCGACAAGGATGTTCCCTATCTCCGTTACTTTTTAATTTTTACACGGAACTAGCAGTTAATGATGTGAAAGAACAATTTAGATTCGGAGTAACAGTACAAGGTGAAAAGATAAAGATGCTACGATTTGCTGATGATATAGTAATTCTAGCCGAGAGTAAAAAGGATTTAGAAGAAACAATGAACGGCATAGATGAAGTCCTACGCAAGAACTATCGCATGAAAATAAACAAGAACAAAACAAAAGTAATGAAATGTAGTAGAAATAACAAAGATGGACCACTGAATGTGAAAATAGGAGGAGAAAAGATTATGGAGGTAGAAGAATTTTGTTATTTGGGAAGTAAAATTACTAAAGATGGACGAAGCAGGAGCGATATAAAATGCCGAATAGCACAAGCTAAACGAGCCTTCAGTAAGAAATATAATTTGTTTACATCAAAAATTAATTTAAATGTCAGGAAAAGATTTTTGAAAGTGTATGTTTGGAGTGTCGCTTTATATGGAAGTGAAACTTGGACGATCGGAATATCTGAGAAGAAAAGAATAGAAGCTTTTGAAATGTGGTGCTATAGGAGAATGTTAAAAATCAGATGGGTGGATAAAGTGACAAATGAAGAGGTATTGCGGCAAATAGATGAAGAAAGAAGCATTTGGAAAAATATAGTTAAAAGAAGAGACAGACTTATAGGCCACATACTAAGGCATCCTGGAATAGTCGCTTTAATATTGGAAGGACAGGTAGAAGGGAAAAATTGTGTAGGCAGGCCACGTTTGGAGTATGTAAAACAAATTGTTGGGGATGTAGGATGTAGAGGGTATACTGAAATGAAACGACTAGCACTAGATAGGGAATCTTGGAAAGCTGCATCAAACCAGTCAAATGACTGTAGACAAAAAAAAAAAAAAAATTGTAAAGAAAGTTATGCAATAAATAGTAATTCAATAAAAATAAAAAAAAGGAAATATATCAGAAGTTATTACTGAAATAAAATTTTATGTACTTTTCATTTAAAAAAAAAAAAATATGTATATATAATTTAATTGGCGTACAAGGAGGTCATGTGGTGTCCACATCAGATTTTTTTTTCTATTTTTTAGGTTAAATTTCATATAAAAACTTTAAATTGATTCCTTAACTTAGTTTCCAAGAATTACAGTCAGGCTTAAATTTACCAAAAGCGCAGAAATTAGTGTAAAATCTTTCACCAACCGACACACGCTAACGAAGCGTGTCTGAATCTACGTTTATCTAAATTTTCTTTTTTTTTCCACCAATAGAACACGTCGTGAAAGTTTCTTACATTCATCATGAATCATTCTGTATTTGAAAAAAAAATGCAATTTTTTTTTTTTAAATTCCCGATTTTAATAATTTCTTTTCCTGCAGGATAATAATACAAAGAACAGGAAATAATTTAGGTAATCTTATTTTTCGATTGTTCGAGAACTCACAGAATTACTGGAAACTGATTTAAAACTAGGAAAGATTTTATAGGATCTACTATGTTAAAGCAGTAAGCTTAGAAGTCTTATGTTAATCTAAACTAATAGTTTGGCTCCTTAGTATATACGGAGATAAAATACGTAGCTTTTAATCTGAAAATCACTTAAGCTAAGCTTTGTAGAATATCCATTAGACCACATTACTCTTACTGAAGTAAGTATGAGTGTACAGTATATGTATACACGCACACGCGCGGGTATCTCTTTATATATATATATATATATATATATATATATATATATATATATATAAAAGCTAAAGCAAATACACATACAATTGAATAAATAGAAATCACAGCTAGAGTGATATTTTAAGAAATAATGGTTCTCTAACTTTTTTTTTTAGGTTGAAGTACAATTTGTTTTTTTAACAACGTTGCCAAGTTTTTTTACGAATTCCGATTTGTTTCTAGTTTTATATATTGAGTATATATATTTTTTTTTAAATTAAAGTGTTTTAAAAATAGATTTCATTTGTTCTGTTTTTAATAAAAGAGGAAGATTTTCACTTAGATAAATACCTTTTTACTAACACCAAAAAAAATTACGGTATTATTATCTGTCGCATGGTGGAGAAGGGGGAAATGAATTTTCTTTTCGTTTTGAGATAAGAGGAATACGAAAATATTATTCAATTAAAACATATTTTTTTATATACTCGTATACTAGCTTCAGAGACGTGTCGTAGTCACACTATCCGCAGTTAGGCTGTCCGGTTGGGTTGCCCTGGCGGGAGGCGTCTCAGAATGGGATTATTAGGTGTTCAAAATTATTTACCTCTTGTGTAAATTTTTTTTTTGTTTTTGAATGATGAAAATTGATATAACGAAAATTAAATAAGAAATTTAACTCTAGAAATTGATAATAACGAATCGGGATATTCCGTTAGTGATCGGTACATTCCGGTGTCTACGTTTTGGTTATAGTTCATTATTTTATGAATAAAATCACATAAATCACATAAATAAAATATATATATATATTTTAATTTTTTTTTGTTTAACCTTCGGGACTACCATTAGGTATTGCTTCAGAGGATAAGATGAACGAGTTGTAGTAGCGTGTGTGACAATGTCATGCTTGACCGGGATTCGAACCCGGGATCGGATGAAAGTTAATAACGCTACCATTTGCGCCGTGGAGGCCGGGCATATACATATACTAATATAACAAATATAAATCTGACCACAACGAGATATGTATTAACGAAACAAGAATTTCCGCTAGTGATCGGTACATTCCGGTGCTAAGCTAAGGGAAACGGACACACAGACAGACCCAGATATAAATGTCCTGTAATAGGGTACATATACAGAGTGATTCAAAGAAACGGGAAATGTTACAAATTAAATAACGTTAATGAAAAATTTTATTTTAGAAAATTAATTTTGTTTCATGTAATTGTTCAAATGTTGCCATTTTAGTATACATACATTTTAGTTTATCTTTTAAAGATCACATCTTCCAGGTGACCTCCTCTTCTACGTAAACACTCATGAAATCTCTTCGTTAAATTGTTCACGGTTTGACGTAACATCTCAACTGGAATTTCCGCAATTGCTTCTCGGATGTTTGCCTTCAGTTCTTCCGTTGTAGCAGGTCTACTGTGGAACGCTTTGCTTTTAAGGTGACCCCACAAAAAGTAATCGCAAGCTGAGAGATAAGGCGATCTGGGAGGCCATCTAATGTCACCGTTTCGTGAAATGACACGTTTCCAAACAATCGGCGTACAGCTGCCATCGATATTCGTGCAGTACGTGACGTTGCTCCGTCTTGTTGAAACCAGGCTGTGTTAAGAATCGGTAGAAATCTATTTTGTTATTCCACAACAAATGTTTCAAGCACGGCTACGTAATAAGCCGACGTCACTGTAATCGCAAGACCGTTATTATCCTCAAAAAAATTAGGGCCTATAACACCGTAAGATGACATAGCACACCACACGGTCGCTTTCTGGCTGTGCAACGGACGCTGGTGTAGCTGCGTAGGATTTTCTTGTGCCCGGTATCTGAAATTTTGTTTGTTAACAAATCCACTGAGGTGGAAATGCGCTTCGTCTGACATCCACAGTTCGTGAACAAACTCTTCGTTATCGTTTATCTTCTGAATCATTACATTACAGACTTGTTCTCGCACAACTGCATCGTTCGGTTTCACTTCCTGGACGATCTTCAACTTGTATGGTAGGTATTGCAAGTCCTTCACTAACATTCTTCGAACACTTGAACTATGCAATTGTAAAGATGCCGAGAGACGACGGATTGACCGATGTGGACTTCGTGTGACAGCATCTTGTAAAGCTTGAACATTCTGTGGTGTACGGACTGTTCGCTCACGGTCTGGAGGTTTCTTTTTCATTGCCGAACCGGTTTCCTCAAAATTAGATATCCATTTTTTAATTGCATGTACTGATGGAACACGGTCTTGCTGTCCCAAATTAAAATGACGGCGAAATTCTTTAAGCGCTTCCTCCACACTGTCATTGTTTTTGTAAAACGCTTTGATAGCAAATGCACGTTGCGCATCACTCTAAGGATCCATGACAACTAAATGGCAGGTTAGGTTAGAGAGGCTGGCGCCATTTCTCAAGTGGTACCAATCGCCCACGGCTACCAACACAACTTTCAAAATTTCCCGTTTCTTTGAATCATTCTGTATATAATCCTATGTATAAAATATTGTGGGTCGAAAATCTCCAAAATTTCATTGAAATTTGTTTATTAAAGCTGTGTTGTGTCTGACGTTAATTATGTGAAAATTTTGTGATGATTGGTTGAGTCCTTCTTGAGCTACGCTTAATTAAATATAGAAAAAATTTGAGCGAAGCGAGTTGGAAGCATGGTTCGTTATGATGCTGCAAGGTGGAACGTTGACGTTTCTTTATCTGCGATATCTGATATCGCATATCTGATATCGCATATCTGATATCTGATATTAACAATATTGTTGGGCATGTTCAGATAACGTTACTTCTGGGTGTCATGGTTACTGCGTATCTATTTTAGCAGGGCAAAAGCAGACAAAATAAAATAACGAAAAGTCGGTTTTCTTGTGCAGAACTGCGGAAGAAGTTTTTTTTTAAATTTAAGTTTAAATTATTTCAGCCATAAATATTTTTTTTATTTTACGGAGTAAGTTCCTCAAATGGTCAATTGTTTTTACTTCCTTGTGCGAAGTAAAGGATCTATTGTGATCGCGAAAAATTTAGGTTTTCAGACTTCAACGGAAATATCCATTTTGATCATCCTTGAATTCATTTTCACAAGATTATGCGAGGTACGTATGTATCTCGCATAATTAAAAAACGATTAGCCGTAGGATATTGAAATTTTAAAGTTAGGACTGTTGTAACATCTAGTTGTGCAACTTCCCTTTTGATTGCAATGGACTGAACCAAAAGTGTTCAAAAAAGCCTAAAATCCAAAAAAAAAACAATTGATTTTGGGCTTTTTCTTATGTGCAGTAATAAGCCCTCATTGAGAGATTTCAACGATGTATCATAAGTGGTACTTATTTTCATTGGTTCCAGAGTTATAGCCAAATAACATTTTAATTAATGAAATATTTATTTCTCACAAGGGGAAGGAACATCGGTTTGAATCAAACTTCATTTCCTTTTTTATTTTAACTATTTTTTTAATTAAAATATATTGATTTATTAATAAATATTATTAACCCGTGAAAATTTAAATTACTAAAAATAATAATAATTCAATAATAGCAATAAAAAAAGAAAACTTATAAAAGTAGAAGTTATTAGTGAAATAAAATTTTATGTACTGTTAAAAATGTGTATGTGTAATCTAATAGGCTTTAACATAAGTTTATATATAATATTTGACTATCGTCTGAGAGTTACGGCTGGTGAAAAATTTCGCTCAGATTTCAGCTATCCCGGTGAAATGTGGTCGTACTAAAATTTTTTGGACATTGATTAGGTGACAGACAGTAGGTGCAAGTGGCCCCGAATGGGATGGTCTAGTGGTGAACTCGTCATTGCAAATCAGCTGATTTCGAAGTCTGAGAGTCAAATCCTAGTAAAGGCTGTTACTTTTATACGGATTAGAATACTAGATCGTGGATACCGGTGTTCAATGGTGGTTGGGTTTCAATTAACCACACATCTCAGGAATGGTCGATCTGAGATTGTACAAGTACATCCATATTCATCCTCTGAAGTAATACCTTACGGTGAATCCGGAGGCTAAAAAGAAAAAGAAAAGTAATTGTAAGTAGAGAAACGTCGCTAGGAAAAGACGTCATCTTGGATTTCCTCCACTAACATGGCTGATAAAAGATGGCCGCAGTAGAGGGGTTGTCCCATAAAGGAAATAGCTTGATCAGAGTAGTGGAACACTTGACTCTGATTGGCCAATCGGATCTAGTAGGAAAATCCATGATGAGCGGTGGGTGTAGCCTAAATGTCTAGGTGAAATCCAAGATGGTGTCGTTTCCTGGCGACGTTTCCCTACTTACACCTTCAACTGAATTAATTTTAGGTTATAATTAGTACTCTCTTATGGCCTTTTATCTGAAAAATCGAATAAAATATATCCAAGAACCGTATCTTCAGTAGTTCTTGAGAAATCGGGATGAAAATCAATAAATTCGGGTAAAAAACCTTGTTTTTTATGTTTGATGTACGATAACTTTGTTAAATGGTAATAAACGCATAAAAAGTTGGCGTACAAAGAAATTTGTTGAAAATGGCGGATTAATTTTGAAAATTTTTTATAATCTGGTACGGATAATGTACTTTGATCTAGTGTACTGTTTCTAAGTAAAACTGGAAGTTTTCTTCGTTTTATTCAGCTTATCTTACACTATTTTGATTAGAATTAATTTCTTTATAAGCTTCCTTTAAAAGTTCAAAAAATAAGTTCAAAAAGCATAAGAGATCAGTAATTTTTCTGCTTATATAATGTCGTAAAAATTTCTGTACGACCTCATTTCACTGTGATAGCTAAAATCCTAGTGAAATCTTTCACTATCCGTCTCTCAAACAAAGCATTTTAAGACGTATGTTTTTTATGAACTTTTTCCATTATTTTCACGAGTAGTTATAAAAGTCCTGGGAGAACTTCGTGGTACATTCTGTATATTCATGTCTGAATTTTATTTTTCTCCCTTAGAAGACTGGTGATCATTTCAAAAATCAGAATGCGTTTTAAAGGTGTAAAGTTACTATTTGGAATCTATACATTAGAATGATATTTTAATTAACCTATTTAGTTAACGTTATTAATGTGCAACCTTTATTGAAAAAATTGCTATCTAATTCTAAATAAAAAAAACCTTGAAACGAAGTTCAGTTTATGAGAAAGGACTTTCCTGTGCTTCTGTTTTCTTTTTTAATAAATTAATTTACTTTTTTAAAAGAAATTTCAATCAATTTATTTAAAAGAAGAAACATAAGATTTTCTCTTACAGAAATAATACTGGTGAGTTAAATAATACTAATTAAAAATAATAATAAGTAAAAAGTAACCCTTAAGCTCCCAGTTAAATTACGTCTTCATTTAACAAAGTATTATTTGAAATTTGAAATTTGAAACGAAGCTCATTACTGAGCGTAGGCATTTCCCCGAAATAATCCATGCCTCTCTGTCTAAAGCCAATCTATAATAATATATTCCTGCCGCCTTCTCAAATCATTTAGTTCCTTTTTTGTAAATCTTTTTCCTTTTTCCATTGAACGGTTTTCAAACCTCTTATCTTCTCCACCTCTTATCTTCCATCCTCACCTTATGTCCAGTCTATTTCCTTTCCAATTTCTTAATTACTCTAACCATATTCTAGTATTTTCTCTTATCTTTCTCAATTAATTTTATATTTCCTTTTCATACTAAGCATGCTTTTCTCGATTGATCGTTGGATCAATTTACTAATTTGTAAAAATTTCTTTGGCAAAATCCAAGTTACATCCTGATCCCTAGAGGAAGACCCGCCTTGCGGTTTCTACACCATCCTTTCCGTTCCTTGCCCTGATGGGATTTACTGGAAGTTATCTTTTAAACCCTTCTAAAACCTGATAACACAACAGTCATCAGTCTCTTGTCAGGATGCCACCGATACAAATGCCTTGGCGGATATTTCTATCATTGTATTTACAAAACCTTCTATCGCCTTTGTATGGTTTCTTTCAACCACGATCACCTACTACTATAACTTATAACCGTCAACTCTCAAATTAACCGATTCGCGGTAATGTGATCCTTGCGTCTTTCTCTGACATCGAAGTTTTCATATAAAAACTCTTTTTTACAAGTTGTTACACAACAGTTTAATAATTTATCTTTTTCTAAATTATTAGACTTTTTACCTGGTTATTTTTTAAAATGAATTTAAGGGATCAGTAAATGTTTTCCAAGCATTTGCTATACTTCTTTGGATCTCCTTTCTTGTTCCGTCCTTAAAACTCTCAGATTCCCTTAAATGGATTGTTTTATTTGTCCAATGTAGTTTCTTCCCTTGTAGGTTTAATTCTTTCTTAACTTCATTTCTTTAAAAAAATGTTTTTTTTTTATTAATTATTAAACTATCGACCGATCTTTTTTCCCAATTCATTCAACATTTCTGGATAAAAAATAAATAGTACCAGATTATCCGTAAATCTTAAATTTGACAGTATTCGATAGTTAATACAATTTCCAATTTTTTTTCTCTGTCCATTTCAGTTTTTTATAATTACTTCGTCCATGTTTGCATTGAATAAAGCCGTCGATATTCCTGTTCCTGTTTTGTTCCTGTTTTATTCCTTTTGCTATTTTAAAATATGTACTGATTTGGTCCATCACTACTCTGGTCTTACTCGATGGAATTTTTTTTTTTGTTGTAAATTGAGGTATTTAGATGGCAAGTTACGGGTAGTTAATGTCTCTGTGTAGGAATTTATGATCAATAAAATCAAAAACATTATGATAATCAATGAATTCTATGTATTCCTGCATTTGAAATTCTATTTCTTTTTCAGTAACTTTATTAATAACCTAAATGTGATCTATTGTAGGGAAACTTGAGCAAAATTCTGCTTGGTGTGTCGTTGATGTTTTTCCGGTTTATTTTTAATTTTTTTTTTTTTTTTAATAATTTAATGGCAGAAGTAAATGAGGAATATATATATATATATTTTTTTTTCTCAAATAGATTTTACTAACGCATTTGACTTATTTTGTTGTTTTTTTTATTATTTATTCCTTTATTCACATAAATAATTTATTACGAATTAATGTATTTATATTTTAAATTACTAAAGGCTTTAAAAAATTACGTTTTTTTTACCCTACCCTACTAAAGGGTATTTGTGTGTGTGTGTGTGTGTTCCCCTTAAGATTAGCACACGAGTGTAATGATCATTATCGGAAAATTCCAATTCCTTAGTATATATATGTCTCGTGGTGGTCAGGTCTATATTCGTGTTACATTATTATATTTCGATATACCGCATATATATATGTGTATGTATATATATATATATATATATATATAATATATTTTTAATTCCTTGTACGAAGTAAAGGAAGTATTGTGATCGCGAAATATTTTATTGTTTTCAGATTTCTACGGAAATATCCATTTTGACTATTTTCATCGTGACGTCTGTATGTACGTACTTATGTATCTCGCATAACTCAAAAACGATTAGCCGTAGAATGTGGAAATTTTGGATTAGAACTGTTGTAACATATAATTGTACACCTCCTATTTGATTGCAATCGAAGTGTCCAAAAAAAAACAGAAAATCCAAATTTTTGGATTTTGAACTTTTTCTTAACTGCAGTAATAAACCGTCATTGAGAGCTTTTCAACGATATATCATAAGTTATATTTATTTTCATTGGTTCCAGAGTTACAACCAAATAAAATAATGAAATTTTTGGATCTCTCAAGGGGAAGGCACACCGGTTCGAATCTGAGTTCATCTCCTTTTTCTTTTAACTTTTCTTTTTAATTTAAATATATTGATTTATTAATAATTATTAACGTTTGATTTTAAAAAAAATTATAATAAATAATAATTCAATAATAGCAATAAAAAAATTATATGAAAGAATATTAGAAGTTATTAATGAAATAGAATTTTATATACTTTAAAAAAAAAATTCGTATATGTAATTACACATACATATAGGCATACAAGGAAGTCATGTGGTGTCCACATAATATTTTTTTTTATGATTTTTTTTTTCAAAAAATAATGAGCTATAACCAAAAAGTAGTCACAGGAATATACCGATCATTAGCGGAAAATTCCGATTCGTTAGTATCAATTACTAGAATTACATTTCTAATTTAACTTTCGTTAAATCAATTTTAATCATTCAAAATAAAATATTTTTCACAAGAGGTAATCAGTTTTGGACTGTTATAATACCATTCCGAGACGCCACCGGCTAGGTTTGTGACGCAGAGGGCGTGCCTACGGCACCCCTCTGTAGCTAGAAATTATTTATGACGATATCAATGAAAAGAAGTTTATCAAAGTTCTTTTGTTCCAATTAAGAAACACTGGAACAGTTAGTGTCACTTTCGAATCGTAGTTTCACTTTTACTGTTTTTTCAAATGATCTATATAATGTATTATTTATTATTCTGTGACCATAAAAGTTTTTTTATTTATTTCGTTTGTTAAAATTAATTAAACGTACCGTATTTCGTTGAATATAAAATATAAAGCTATAGTAATTAAATTTGTCAGTCGTTCATAATCGTCTTGTGTTAGAATGAATATTTTGTAATCTTTGTACTAATGTAACAAAGAGCGTTGATAAAAACAATTAATTTGAAGAGCTCCCATGATTTGTGCACGCGTGTGTGTACGCGCGTACGCCCGCGTGTGTATTCAACCATTTAATAATACTTTTAAGCCGATTTACTCTTTATATATTTTTTTAAACTCAAAATAACCGTAATTAGAAAACCCTTTTCATAAATTTATTCAAAATGACATACACTAATATTTAAACGAATTAAAACCAAAACTTATTTTTTTCCAATATCTGTACCTATAAAAGAAGTTGTACTAAGTGTTTCATCAACGCCCAGAAAATCTACTGAAGATAAATTGAAGAAAATGTGTATCATGACCTTTTTACAGTGCAAGTGCGCGGTAATAAAGGATTTTATTTAAATTCGAGTTTAAAAGATGAAAATGAAGTAAAAATGAAATTTTCTATTTTTTTTTTTTAATTTCTCGGTAAGAAATGTCGTTATCAACATGATTTTTGATGTGTGTATTTTCTGTGTATTTTTATATAAAAAACAAATTTTAAATTTTACAAAGTCCATCTTGAAAGGGGTGAAGAAAGATAAAAATATTTTGAACAATTATTGTAAATTTTCCCTCATTACCGAATATAATAAACGCGATATTCGGTAAATTTGGATTTGAAAATACTCTTCAAATAAATATTTAAAAACTAATTTCGGGTTTTTTTTTTAATTTCGAATTTATTTATGAGGTGCTACACTGTACAACGAAGTGATTCAACCAATACAGCCACTATAATTTTAATTGTATCTAAGTCGCGACAGATTGCATCGTCTTTCTTTTTATGTTTAGCCTCCGAAACCACCGTAAAATATTACTTCGGAGGATGATATCTATGAATGGAAATAAAGCGCAGTCTTGTACAGTCTCAGGTCGACTATTCCTGAGGTATGTGGTTGATTGAAACCCAACGATCAAACAACATCGGTATACACGATTTAGTATTCAAATCCGTGTAAAAGTAACTAACTGCCTTTATTAGGATTTGAAACTTAAAACTATCGACTTCGAAATTAGCTGATTTCCGATAATGAGTGCACCATTAGTCCAACCCACTGAGATTGGTTGCACCTCTCGCCAGTTACTTCACTACAAAAAAAATTAAATAAAAAAAAAATTGGTCGTTAAGGTAAACACATAAATAAACCATATAAATCGAGCGAAGCCGCGACGGGAATATATACGAGGTGCGACAATAAAGTAATGAGACTGATTTTTCCTTGCAAGATGTGGCAACCCTGCACTTGCGTAGGCACACCGTCTTTGACCTTGGTCTATAAGCTACTTCCAGTCCAAGCGGCACATTGATGCAACAGCTCAGTCGTGAGTTGTGCTGTAATAAGTGAACACGTGTCTCTCGTCACAGAAATGAAACCGCAAAATATTGCGCAACGGTATGCCATTTCTTTTTGCGTTAAATCGAGTGAAAACGCGACGACAACTTATGGTAAGCTTCAGAAGGCTTTTGGAGAGGAGGTTATGTCAAGAGCTCAAGTTTTTCGGTGGCATAAAATTTTTAGTGAAGACAGAACGAATGTCGAAGATGAAGACCGCAGTGGACGACCATCAACCTCACGGACAGATGTCAACTTGACCAGGGTGCGTGAAATCGTACGATCTGATCGAAGATTATCCGTGAAAATGATCGCAGAAGAACTCAACATCGATCGAGAAACGGTTCGTCTAATATTAACTGAAGATCTTGGTACGAGAAAGATTTTTGCAAAAATGGTCCCCAAAAACACAACAGCGAGAAACACGGAAAAATGTGGCAGCCAATCTGTTAGAGCAAACGGAAATCAATCCAGATTTGTTGAGCCGTGTTATCACTGGTGATGAAGGTTGGGTTTTTCAATGTGATCCAGAGACAAAACGCCAAAGTTCGCAATGGTGCTCATAGGGATCACCCAGACCAAAAAAAGCTCTCATGTCAAAGTCAAAAGTGAAACGCATGCTTGTGTGCTTCTTCGATTACAAGGGAATTGTTCATAAAGAGTGGGTGCCTCCTGGACAAACAGTTAACCGATATTTCTACAAAGAAATTTTAGAAAGACTTCGTAAACGAGTTCTTCGTGTCCGTACCAACATTGCTGATAATTGGATTCTGCATCACGATAATGCGCCATCCCATACTGCTCTATCAGTACACCAATTTTTAACCTCAAAACAAATTTCAGTACTACCACAGCCACCTTATTCACCAGATATTGCTCTTTGCGACTTTTTTCTATTTCCAAGAGTCAAAATGGCGGTCAAGAGACATAATTTTCAAACAACACAAGTTTTCCAAAAAGATGTGACGAGGGACACAAACACGTGTTCACTTATTACAGCACAACTCACGACTTAGCAGTTGCATCAATGTGCCGCTTGGACTAGAAGTAGCTTACAGACCAAGGTCAAATATGGTGTGCCTACGCAAGCTGCAGGGTTGCCACATCTTGCAAAGAAAAATCAGTCTCATTACTTTATTGTCGCACCTCGTATATAAAGTATTTACGAAGATGTAACAAACGGTCAGGACTTGTACTAATAGTTGAAAAAATATTTTAAAATATTTTCTGTAATGAAAAAATATTTTAAAAAAAAATCTTATATCCTTATTATTAATATTAAGTTATAAATAAAAGACCATTTTTATATGACCAGACTGTTTTACATATGTACACTTTGATTATCTGAAAACTAGACACCTAATTCAATCTGGCATATTTCATATTATTTTGATTATGTTCTTTTCTATAAGACTTGACATACAATATCATTTATTTAATTATGACAATTTATATACAAAATCACTTTACCAATAAATAAACTCAGATTCATTTTTTCTTAACCTATCCTAAAATTGTATTTATTTTCAAAATCTATTCTTTCTTTTCAACACTAGATTTTTTTTTTATTGCTACAACTAGGATACTGTATTTACGAATCCCCGAGGAGATCATTTCCGTTTCACCATAGCACAAAGTGTTCTTTCTTCTTTTTTCTCTCCACTCTTCTCATTAATTTTATCTCACCCATTTTTTTCTTTCAATAAAATATGTTGCCCATTAAATACCATAAACCAAAAAATTTATTCTTTTGTTAATACACAATTGTTTCCTTTTTCATTGATTTATTATTTTATGAAATGATTAATGATACCAACTTAAAATCTCAAAATTTCTCAATTTTTTTTTTTACAAATTAAACAATAATTTTTAATTGATAAACTATATTTATTTTAGCCCACCGGACTGGTTTAGTGATTAATTAGTTTCTCAAATCACTTGTTTAATAGTTCATTTTCGAAGTCGAAGATTTGGAGGTTCAAATTTTTTAAAAAATTAATTAATTTTATATATGGATTTGAATACTAGACAGTGGATACCGTTGTATTTTGATGGTTTTTATTTTTTTGTTTAACCTCCAGGAACACCGTTAGATATTGCTTAGAGGATGAGGTGAATGATTTGTATTGTGTATGAAAATGCTAAGTCAGACCGGGATTCGAATCCGGGACCTCCGGATGAAAGACCGAAACGCTACCACTCGCGCCACGGAGGCTGTCACTTTGATGGTTTGGATTCAATTAACCACACATCTCAGGAATTGTCGGCCTGAGTTTGTACAAGACTATACCTCATTTACAGGTCATATATATCAATCTCAAGTAATGGGAGGGGGGGTTTGAAGTTTTGTTCAGTTGTACAGATAACTATTAAATTACAATAGAATAAATAAAAACTAACACAGTTTGAAATTCATACATTTCTAGTATTTGTGGTAAAGGTTAAGGATAATAATATTAAAAACAGAATAAAAATTTACCTTTCGTAATTTTTTTTTTTAAAAACTTTAATAGAATCAATATTTTGATTATAGACGTATACAGACGTCATAATATCTAATTTCAAGTTTCAACGTCCATCCGTTACTGAGATATTAAGCGAAATTGAGGCCAACATACACACACACACACACACACACACACACTAACACAAACACTCACACACATATATTTTATAAGAAGCTTTTTGTAATCCCATGAGTCAGAAAATCTCGATGGGACATTTTTATCCGAGTAGCAATAGTTTTTTTCTATTACATTTTATAATATTTGGAAAAGTTAGAGATTATGTATTTTTTTTTTTTTTTTTTTATTGAATGTATTTTTTTATATTAGAAAATTTATATTTTATAAAATGTATTTTTATAATAGCAATATATATTTATAACTCTTATTTATTAATATACAATATTTTCAGTTGAGTAGTGATAAAAAATTCATCCAGAATTTATAGTAAATATTTCTCTATTACAGAACTCGACTGTCAAATTACCAGAATGATTTTTATTGTTATTTAAAATTATACGCGTATTTGAATAAATATCATATCGTTTTGTTCAATGTTAAATTAATTTATATGCTATCTTTTTTTTTCTTATTTTTTGTCTTCAGTCATTTGACTGGTTTGATGCAGCTCTCCAATATTCCCTATCTAGTGCTAGTCGTTTCATTTCAGTATACACCCTACATTCTACATCCCTAACAATTTGTTTTACATATTCCAAACGTGGACGGCCTACACAATTTTTTCTTTCTACCTGTCCTTCCAATATTAAAGCGACTATTCCAGGATGCCTTAGTATGTGGCCTATAAGTCTGTCTCTTCTTTTAACTATATTTTTCCAAATGCTTCTTTCTTCATCTATTTGCCGCAATACCTCCTCATTTGTCACTTTATCCACCCATCTGATTTTTAACATTCTCCTGTAGCACCACATTTCAAAAGCTTCTAATCTTTTTTTTTTCAGATACTCCAATTGTCCAAGCTTCACTTCCATATAAAGTGATACTCCAAACATATACTTTCAAAAATTATTATATGCTATCTAACAAAATATAATTTTACAATTTACCGATATATTAAGGTTTAACAAATCTAAATATGTTTAACTTTTCAACAAACAAACTGTTCGTTATTGAATTCAATATATATGTATATGAATACTTTTTGTCTTGGATTTTGATTTAGGCAAAAATATACGAATGTCCGGCAATCGGCCATCAGGTTCACCTAAAAATGACTGCCAAAATTTATAATAATAATCATTACTTAATAACGGTGTAATTTTTTTTAACCTCCGGGACCACTGGAAATTTACTTCCAGATCACCTGTATTACTTCAGAGGATGAGATGAATGACAAGTAGCCAGTGAAAATGGCATGTCTGACCGGGATTCGAACCCGGGACCTCCAGATGAAAGATCGAGACGGTACTACTGACGCCACCGAGGCTGGCTCAGTAACGGTGTAAGTTATCAAATGGGTTCAAACGCAGTGATATAAGATTTAATAAAATATGTAAATATCGATTTTGTAAATTAAATCTAAGTTTCCATAGTGGTGGAAAAAACTTTCAATAATTAAAAAAATATGCCGTAAAAACAGCTAAAACATAAAGTAAATAAATTATATTAAATTATTCTAAGTATTTAGCAGAAGTAGTATTTAGTGATTATAACTTTGTTATAAATTAATTAAGTGAGGTAACAGTAATAATAATAATGTTCCTTGGGGAAAATCTTACTAGACATTTCATTGATAACTGGATGTTTAGGTTGGCTATAGATATTCACAGTTAAAAAATAACTATTACACCTGATATTAATAAAAAATGTATTTATTACTGTTATGTGATACATCTTACTACTAATTAACACTTAAATAATAATAATAATAATAAGTGATGACATTAAAATGGAGCTAGGAATAAGTAAATGCATAATAAACGCTATTGTGAAGGGAAAGTTCCACCAGGCGCAGAATTACGACCTGCAGGCTCAGAGTAGCATAGAAGCAATGAAAGGAAGAGGACATGTACTAGGATGTGATCAAACTATAAAATTGGAGCACAAAGCCATTAAGGAAAAATTTAAGAAAACGTATGAAAAGAGATTACAAAATTATTTTTAAAATCGGAACTTAATGGGGGAAATAAAATGAAGGCAGTGAATACATATGCAGTACCAGTACTCACGTATACGTTAGGTATAATAAAATACAGTGAAACAGAGTTAGACGAGTTGAACAGACTTGCTAGAAAAACATTCTACCAAGAAAAGTCCCACCACATCAACTTTTCTTTTTCCTGTTTAGCCTCCGGTAAGTACCGTTTAGATAATTCTTCAGAGGATGAATGAGGATGATATGTATGAGTGTAAATGAAGTGTAGTCTTGTACATTCTCAGTTCGACCATTCCTGAGATGTGTGGTTAATTGAAACCCAACCACCAAAGAACACCGGTATCCACGATCTAGTATTCAAATCCGTATCAAAATAACTGCCATTACTAGGACTTGAACGCTGGAACTCTCGACTTCCAAATCAGTTGATTTGGAAAGACGCATTCATCATTAGACCAAGCCGTGGGTTGGTCGACAACCACCTAATACCATTTCTACTTCCATCTACGAAGTAAAGGAAGTACAGGGTATTCCATATAAAACGCAACCCAACCTTATATTGGTAGGTATTGAAATAATAAAAAGGCATGTGTAAATGTAAATGTAACTTTTATTATTACCATCCATTACCTTACATTTAGAGTAAATGTTGGAAGTGGCCGCCATCTTCTTGAATACAAGCTTCAATTATTTTTACAGCGTATCTTTCAAATTTTTTCAAAGTTTGTGGCCGGATATTTAATACAGCTTGTTCAATATTGAATTTCAATCGTTCAAGTGTTCGTGGTTTGTTGCTGTAGCCTTTTTCTTTGAGGTAACCCCTTACAAAAAAATCCACCGCAGTCAAATCTGGAGATCTTGGTGGCCACAAGCCTCGACCGATAACACAATTACCAAAGAATTCCTCGACGAAATCAGAAGTTGAACCTGCGTAGTGCGATGTCGCACAGTCATGTTGTAGCTAGCAGTGTCTGTCTTCCTCTTCCAAGAGTGCAACGAACTGAAATAAAATATTCTGATATCGTTCAGCATTAATGGTGTACTCGAAAAAAATAGGACCGATTATTTTCTTCCGCTATATCGCGTACCACACGCCCAACTTCTGCGGGTGTAATTGTTTTTAGTGATGATAAACGTGGGGATTTTCAGCGCTCCAAATTCTACTGTTTTGGCTGTTTACGTAGCCATCCAAATGAAATCGTGCTTCATCTGTGAAAAATAACGAATCCATAACATTAATTCCCTCACGCAGAAATCGACGGAACCGTTGAGAATATTGTAGCCGTTTTTCTTTGTCGGGCTCAAGAAGTTGATGAATTGTTTGAATGCGATAAAGTCGTAATTGTAATCGTTTGGTCGCCCGATGAACAGTCGATTTAGACAAATTAATTTCAGCAGACAAACGTCTGATCGATTTATTTGGCCAGGCGAGTAATCGGTCTTTGATTTCAGTGACTGTATCTGCATTCAACACTGACGCAGTACTTTTGTGTTCCTTGTTATTAACAAAACCGGTCTCTCTAAATTTTGCGACTAACCTTAATACTGATGTTTTGTTAGGAGCTGGATTATCTGGGTACTTATTGGGAAACAAATCTTGCACTGCAACTACTGATTTCGTACTGAAGTACGATTCAACAATGAAAACACGTTCATCTAGCGAAAACACCATCTTGTCTCTAGCAATACACTGAACGTTATGATTGCATTGTTGTTACTATCGGTAGTGTTCTACTGCGTCGCCGCGATGTTCAGATGTTGGACGAGTCCATTTCAGTACCGAGTAGGGGAGTAAGCTTGACTTATGAAATTTCATGGATGAGTGATTGATGGGTTGCGTTTTATATGGGACATCCTGTATTTCGCAAAAAATTTTAGTTTTCAGCGGAAATATCCATTTTCACCATCTCTGAATCCATCTTGTCCAGTTTTTTCATAACGTTTCTACGAACGTATATATCTCCCATAACTCAAAAACGATTAGTCGTAGGACGTTGAAATTTTGGATTTATGACTGTTGTAACATGTAGTTGTGCACCTCCAATTTCGACTGGAATCTACTAAACCACATGTGTCCAAAAAGTTTAAATTCAAAAAAAATTTCATTTTGGACTTTTTCTTAACTGCCGTAAATAAGCTTTCATTGAGAGATTTTCAACGATGTATCATAAGCGATACTTATTTTCATTTGTATCAGAGTTGTAGCCAAATAAAATTTTAATTTATGAAATATTTGGAAATTACAAGGGTAAGGCACATCGGTTCGAATCATACTTCATTTCCTTCTTTTTTTAATTTAAATATATTGATTTATTAATAATTATTAACCCCTCATTGTAAAAAAAATTTACGATAAATAATAATTCAATAATAACAATTTAAAAAATATCAGAAGTTATTAATTAAATAAAATGTTTTATATTTTCCATTTTAAAAAAATGTGTATATGTAACTTTTAATTGGCATACATGGAAGTCATGTGGTGTACACATTAGAAATTTTAATTTGTTTTTCGACGTAATAGACTATGCTTTTTTTAACGTTTCCAGATTTCAGGAGCCTTTTCCGAGATATGTAAGGTTTTCTAAGGTAAAGGGAAGGGAAACCAAAAGGATATGTTCGTCTAAACCAGGAGTTTCTAAGTTAATCCTCCGGGTCAGTCTAGTGGTGAACGCGTCTTCCCAAATCAGCTGATTTTGGAAGTTCAGCCTTCCTAGTTCTCGCCTAGTAAAGGCAGTTTACTTGTATACGGATTTGAATATTATATCGTGGATACTGATGTTCTTTAGTGATTGGGTTTCAATTAACCACACATCTCAGGAATGGTTGGCTGTACAAGACAACACTTCATTTACATTAATACATATCATCCTCATTCATCCCCTGAAGTAATATCTGAACGGTCCTAGAGGCTAAACAGGAAAAAGAAAAAAAAAAGGAGTTTCTATGTTAAGAACGAGGAAAACGTTGGAGGAAAGACAGCTTTTCAGGCTTTATTTGTTATGTAGCAGTACTATTCTCACAGTTATACGGATAACGAACACATTGGGGGTCCCCAGAGAGTCTTGACAGGAAAGGCGAGTGAAGCGAGCACAGACTGATATATATCAGATTTTAGTACAAGATTCCAATCCGGTTTTGTAGTAATAAATTTTGTTTGAAAATTATTTACAAAAATAAGGGACAGAAGGAAAAAAAACATTATCTGATTTATTTTTGTTTATAGGAATTTTTTTTGCTGTGTAGTGGTGTGTATCACTTCTCGATGACATAACGTTTACTCGAGATTTAGTTCTTTCATCTTTCAGAGATTCTTTAATGGTCCAATGAAAAATGAATAGGGGTGTTAAATAAACAAGAAAAACTTCCTTCTGTTTTATACGTTAAATCTTTATCATGTTTTTTCTTCATCCTTTACTTTCTTTCTTTTGTTTTCAATTTTAAAAGTTCTGTTTAAGAACTATTAATTTTGTATCACTATTGCGACGTTCTATAAGGAAAAGTTGGTTTTTCCCTCTTAAATAAATTAAACTACATTGGTATAGTTTTTCTTTGCTTTTTGTTCAATTTATCACCAAAGGGTATTTTATCGAATTTTTTTTATTCACACCATCATTTTTCCTTATATATTCTTTTGTATATATTTTAAATTATTAGTTAAATTTATTTAATTTTTTTTTAGATTTCATAATATTCTTTCTTTAGTAATTTTTTTAATTAGTTTTCCTTTCCATTTATTTGTTTTTACTAGAGAGTTAAACCTATTAATCTGGAATTTATCTTTAGAAAATCAGTAGAACAAAAAATTTAATTAATTGCCACAAAAAAAAATATATAATTTTATTTTTCTATTGTATACGTTGCAATATGTTCAAACAGAGAACTATAAGAAATACCCCTCTCACGGTCAAGTGAGATGAGAATGATGTGTATGACATCAAATTCAGGCCAACCATTCCTTAGACGTATGATTAATTCAACCTAACCATCAAATTACAGCGTTTTCCAAATTCCAGAATTCAAATTCATAAAAAAGCAATTATTAGATAGATTTCATAATAAAGCTACCTATAGTAATGGGTACCAAGATTCGACTTCTGGAAAATTTCGACATATCTTCCCGTTTCACATCCTCCAGACCCCAAAACCACCATCAGCTCAAAAGATTATATATATATATATATTTACACACACGAGGGCTATTCAGAAAGTAAGGAACGTTTTGGAATTTTAAAAAACCAGTACAATAAAAACGTTTTATTATATACATGTGAAAGAGAGACTAAAATACTACTTTTCAACATAATCATCATACAAATTCAGGCACTTATCATAGCGGTGGACAAGCTTTGAAATTCCTGTGTCATAGAATTCTGCCGCCTGTGATCTCAACCACTCAGTGACGCACCCATCTTGCACAAAATATGTGGGGTAACCCTAGCTTTTGTGAAACAATTTCAAACAATAAAGTCCGCGAAACTTGTGGGAAACATAGAAAAAGCTCAGTTATTGTGAAAAGGCGGTTTTCACGAATCTTTTCGTAAACTTTGGAGACCAGATCGTCAGTCACAATGCTCGGACGTCCACTCTTCTCTTTATCGTGAACGTTTGTTCGGCCATTTTTAAACTGAATGCACCACTTCCTGACAGAACTTTCACTCATTACGTTGTTCCCGTACACTTCACACAGTTCCCGATGAATTTATATCGGTTTTAAGTTTTTTGCTAACAAAAAACGAATCACGGACCGCACCTCACAACTGGCGGGATTTTCGATTGTAGCACACATTTCAAATTTGTATATAAAAAACGGGCAGTGCGGAGATGTTCCCGTTGTCACGGCTGGACGCTGACTGAGGTGCCGAGCACGAGCACACCAGTATATACGCGATTGGACTGCGCCTGGCGGCGTCAGGTGGAAACGTTCCTTACTTTCTGAATAGCCCTCGTGTGTGTGTGTGTGTGTGTGTGTGTATATATACATATATATACACACACACACGACACGAGTGAAATATATATATATATATATATATTTTTCACTTTCTTGTGGACACGATAACTGCCGTAATTTTGCGCCAATCACTTTCAAATTGTTCCTTAAAAATAACTCGTCCGAAAATCTCGGTCGAGTTCGTTAACGGCCAAAATCGAACCATGAGGGTAGAAATGGGGAAGGGCTTTTTAGAAAAAAAAAAATCGCTATAATATTCTAATTAAATAAATTATCGAATTCGTTTAAAGTTCCTACTATTCTTTGGATAAGGGCCTAAAACTTATATAAGTAAAGTTTTTTGATATCACCAACCATTGGCCCAGAGGGTGGAAAAAATGGGGTTCTGAAGACAAAAAAAAAATCATACTTCCTTTAATAGTCACAGTATCGAATCGGTTTAAAGTGTTTGTTAGTCCTCTAAACATTACCTAAAACTTTTGTCTGAAACAATTATTGATATGACCAACCCTTACAGCAAGGGATGACCAAAATGTTGTTGAAATTGTAAGAAGATAGGGCTTGTCATATAATTAACATGTAAAACTTTTTTTCACATGAAACCATTGTCGTATTGTGCAAATTTGAAATTTTTCTTAACTTTAAGATGGAAATCTTTTTTATCCCCTACTTAGCACCTGATAAATCTATCTCCGTTTTCTGGCGTGCCACCTTAGACTTTTAAAATCTGTTGTTAAACAACTAATTTGTGAGGATGAAATAACTACTAGAACAATTTTTGAACCCGAAAAACGCTTTAGTATAATATCGCCTTGAACAGTTCCTTCTACCTCTCCTTCCAATATTAAAGCGACTATTCCATGATGCCTTAGTATGTGGCCTATAAGTCTGTCTCTTCTTTTAACTATATTTTTCCAAATGCTTCTTTCTTCATCTATTTGCCGCAATACCTCTTCATTTGTCACTTTATCCACCCATCTGATTTTTAACATTCTCCTATAGGACCACATTTCAAAAGCTTCTAATCTTTTCTTCTCAGATACTCATATATAAAAATATATATGATATCCATATATGTGGCACCAATTCGCTTGCCACTCCTAGGTCGCTGAATGCTAGCAAGTACCTGTCCACTATTTTATAGCGCTTGGAGACATAATAAATAAATATAAAAAAATAAAAAATAAATAAATAAATTGCTGGTAGTCAGCCATACTCAGGGTTAGCTTTCCATGGCAATGCGGTAAGAGTCTTTCCCTTAAGCAAACTATGGATTCCGGTTGAACGAAGCAACCGCATCTAGGAACTTACACACGGTCCGACAACACGGCCCTCGCGGCTTGTGAGTGGCCAATTTTCCCCTTGACCTCTAAATTCCCGGTCTCTGGCCTTCCCAACAGCAGGGTATCAAACATCAGGTGTTCATTTGAATGAACATCCCTGCAGACGCACAGCTCTTCAGCTTCCAGGCGGAACCGAAACAGATATTAGTTCAAGTTTAAAAACGAACTATAGGCATACCATTCTCCCAAATCCTATATAAACTTTTACAAGCATCTTCCTTTAGTCATGGTATTCCATTCCATCCTAACGTGATGGAAAAAACTGAAGGTTATATTCGGATTCAGCGATAAAATTACATAACAATCAATTATCAAAAACTAAAAAATACAACCACTAAAATAATTATTTGTGGTTTATACGGATAAATTAATAACAAATAAAAACTTTATCATATATACTTAAGGTTGCATTCATCTTGAAACATTCTGTATCTATACCTATTGTGAGTTCTATTGAACTGAATGAACAACTAATATAATTCATCATATACTGTGACAGAATACGAAGTTTGGTTTCACCTGTACGTAGAGTCATCGAGGTCAACATCAGAAAAATATATATATGAAAAATTATAGTCAAATATTTATTATGTACATTATAATATTATATAACAAATTACATTAGTCCAATTTCTTAAAGAATTTTATTTTAAATATTATAGAATAAATGGAAATCTTTGTTTTTCTTGTTTAGATTTTTTCCTCGTAAACTACTCAAGAAAATAAACACATTACATTGAATTGTTGTTTATTTTTTTGGGAGGAGGGGAAGAAGGTATATTATATAAAAAGAGATGAATTGATTTTTAATAAAAAAGTACAAGAAAATAGGTTGTAAGAAAAATATCTGAAGTAAATTAAACTTTTCGTCCAAATTAAAAAACGTTTCTTTTTTTGTCTATGAAGATGTTTTACTTCACCAAACATGTCTAAGTTCATCTCTTTGCCTTAC